>NW_027657111.1:0-41220 GCF_964235325.1 Thermobia domestica | reverse complement strand
GCCAGGCGATAGAATTAAATATAAAGTTATACACTTTTATTTTACGTTTACTAGTGTTGGGTTACTACTGTAAAATAAGTCAGTATATATGAAAGATAACTGTATTAGGTACTATTTTCCACCGGCGGTGTATTCTTGCATAGTGTACTTAATGTTTACAAGCGGGGCGCTACTAGTATGGATGCATGACAAGTGCTATTGAAACTCGAAAACTAACTGGTTTCCACTACCCTTGCTTATACGTATACCCGCGTCGCCTTCGCTCCTGTTCACTTTGGACGCACATTCTTGCTATCGCTCAGGCCCCCAGCTTTCTCCTGTTTTGGCTCCCTTAAATAGTATTCGTGCTTTTTATTGGCCACCTGGCAAAGCACTTGTAATGATTTTACACCAGTAACTCTAAAATACATGTGTATTACTTTATTTAATTCTGTCGTCTGCAGAATTTTTTTTTTCGTACAAATATGCCTTTTCATGCAGAACACTGAATTTTGCCTGTAAATTTTTGAGAATATGCTGTGACGAAACTTGAGCACCGTTCTTCTTTTCTTTCTTATCACGAGTCTTCTTTAGCCTAATGAGCACAATCATCACACGATAACGACTATTCTTTTCATTTAACTTGTAAACAAGTTGAACTAATAATAATAATTGATGTACAAAGGAGAAGTGTCCTACATATTTGAGGTAAAAAATAAAATAAATATACTTCTACTTCATCCGTGTTTACAAAGTTAAATGTTATCGATTTACAAAAAATGGTCACCTATCCACACACTGACCAGGCTCGACACTGCTTGACCATACATATTAAAACATCGGTCCCACTGAATACACAAGTAGTAAGCACATTCACATAAAAATAATTAGGATTACAGTATATAAAATGTGTTAATTAAAATAGCAAATGCCTTACCTTATCACAGGCGATCCAAAGCCACTGCACATCATCTGCTACGCACACTATATTCCTCCAATATTTCACTCACTTCCTATATCACGCAACAGAAAATATTAATAAAATTCACTTAGCAACATTTTCATTTTTAATCAACAATACGTATAACAATTAAGAATAAAATTAATTGTGAGCACATTGTTATAATTAGAATACTGTTTTTATTCGTTTACAAATATGGGATTAATATAGAGCTGGCAGCAACAATATATACAACTCATCCTGTATGTATCGTAAATCCTAACTTGAGAAGACATCTCTGACGCAAACAATGAGACAAGAAATCAAATACTATATCCGACACATTTGGGGTTTATTGAACTTCAATGTTGGAAGATACCACCTTGTCGGTAGTACAAATGTAATATCCTTACAACACGCGGAACTTTTGCCAGGCATATCTAGGAATTTGGGAAGATTAATTGATATCCTTAATGTGCAATGTATGATTATGACGCATTGTTATGTACACGCAGACGGAACCAGGACAATCTATAGATGACATTTGCACTGTGTTTGGACAATTTGTTCGCAGAAAGTAACCGTTTTTGTCTATGAATACTTGAGAACATGGAAGGTATGAGATATACATTTTATGCGCAAATATTATAATACAAATCATTGTTAGTTTGGTGGATGCGTGAAAGAAAGAAAAGGAGTAGATTTTTGCAGACGTCCGGATATAAAGCGAGAACTGAGAATACGCATCTATAACATCTATTTTCTTTGTGTTAATGATATCGATGAACTAAACGGGGAAACTAAAATACAACTGTTTGCAGTATAATTCGAAGTATAGTCAAGTGCAGAGGCGTACTCACGGGGTGTCCACCGGGTGCGGACTCCTCGCAAAAGTTCCTAAGTGAACATACATTTGCAGACTTTCTCATTAAATGTAGTTATTAACAGGGAAAATATTGATGTATCATCAATATAAATCTGATCTTACACTTCATCTGTACTCTGTCTGTATCATGTTTTTGTGAAAAAGTAAGTGGAATATTTATCGTGTTTTCGAATGCAGAATAATAGTATATAGACATAGTGGCTTGTAGTATTGGAACCTTGCCCCCCGAAGCTTGGATCCCTTAGAAGAAAAAAAAAATGCATGCGCGCCTGGTGAAATGGTTAACGAATTCAGTTCACTCGATGAATCGACAGATAGTAATACACATTTCGACAGATCGACAGCATTCGACAGATACAGACATATGAAAGTAGCACAAGAATTAGGCGAAAGTCCGTGCGTTTCCTCAATTCACGTAGGAAACAACAGAAAATATCAACTACCATAAAATAATCCGTATATATATTTAATTTATTTGGAATAAAATAAATATAGAAACAACCTGTTCATACATAACTACGGTAAGTGCGTTAATTGCTAACGTAAGAACAAATATGAAACAAGGCACAAAATAAAAAAGAAAAATAAAGTTAAAGGGAATAAATATTTAGGCTTGATTGTCATTCGTATTAAGAAGCTGGGTAATAAAATGTTAAAATCTACAGAAAATTATGAAATTAAATCAGGATTTGAAATAAAAGTCTATACATTGGAAGTAGGCCAGGGAGTTTGCAAGGCAGATGTGTGCGACACGCGTTACTTTATAGATTCCCTTCATTGAACTATAGTAAGCAGTACGAAGATGGTACTTTGCGTATAATCACAGGAAGGATTGAAGTTAATTACCATGGTAATATAATTATTTATTGATAAGTATTTCCATGTTAAATTATGAAAATTATAAGCACAAGGAGGGTGAAAAAGTAGTGTGACCGACTTAGCAATGACTGAAACATAAAATAGAAAAGCGAATAAAAACAAATGCCTTTTGAGTTATGTGGAATAAAGTTTCTTCTAGCCAGTAAGGAAGAATAGGATCTGGTGCATTCATTGAATACCTGAAAAAAATCGTTTATCAAAATAGAAGGAAACACACTTATCGTTGTGGCAACTACGAACTTCTGTTTACCTCAGCCCGCCTCAGCAAGTGCTTTCTATCCGGTCCGCGCTCCGTAACCAAACTCAACGCTGCCTGCCAGCGAAAATTTCATTCTTCAGTATCGTTGAGTTTATTGCAGAAAGCAATGGCAGATACGGCATCAGCACCTGCAGCCCCGGCACAGGCTTCTCCTAAGAAGTCTGCAAAGCCTAAGAAACCAAAAACAACACCTTCTCATCCAAGAACATCAGAAATGGTGAACAACGCCATCAAGAATTTGAAGGAAAGGGGAGGAAGTTCACTGCAAGCTATTAAGAAATACATCTCTCAGAACTACAAAGTGGATGCCGAGAAGCTTGCTCCATTTATCAAGAAATACTTGAGAAGTGCAGTTGCTTCTGGGTCTTTGGTTCAGACCAAGGGAAAAGGTGCATCTGGATCGTTTAAGCTTAGTGCTTCATCGCTGAAGGAGAAGCCTGAAGGTGGATCTTCAACCAAGGCGAAACGATCAGCATCAAAGGAGAAGAAGCCTGCGAAAAAGCCAGCAGCTAAACGTCCCAAGAAGACTGGTGAAAAGAAAAAGGCTGCTGCTCCCAAACCTAAGAAATCACCATCTAAAGTGAAGAAGGCAAAAACTCCCAAGAAGCCAAAGGCCCCGAAGCCAAAGAAGGCTACAGCAAAACCGAAAAGTGCTAAGAAGGCTGCACCAAAGAAGAAGTAAATGTGTCAGTAAATCATCTGACATTTTAAAACGGCTCTTTTTAGAGCCATCAAATACTTTGAGAAGAGTAAAATTGTGCTTTTCCTATCATTATCACATGTTCATTCATAGCAATGTATAGTATACACGCAAGGGACTTTGAGTTTTCTTTTTAACCGAAGCACTTCTTGATGTAAGTGCTTTATAACAGAGGGGAATTGAGGGTGGGGAAAGAAAGCTTTCACGGGTGTCAAGAATGGTGTACTCGAAAAAAAATGGGGAACACATTACGTAATGTCAATTTGTGATCACTTACTTTTTCCTTGTTCCTATCTTCAAGTAGCGAAACAGTACAGAAAACGCACTTAATGCATTTGTTAGAAAAACTTTTGCAGGCTGACTGGGTTCGATTCTCGGTGGGAGCTCAAATGTTTCGCATTGCACGTTAATAAGTAGGTCAACGTTTGAAACAGCCTTGCTGCTGAAAGGGACACTAAACTAAAATCAACTCTTTTCAAGGCTGGGGTGAAAGAAATGTTCGAACTTATTACAACTCGTGAAAGTGAAGTAGACTGTTTCAATTTAACGTCGTACTATTATGATTTTTATGATAAAGGAGACGGGTGATTACGCCTAATGAATGATGGAAATACTGGTGTAATGAGAAAGTGTTAGGAAAAGGGAACACGCTAATAACCACGGATACCGTCTTATAATTCGTAATATTGCTATAAAGAAAAATAGTAACACCAGCAGAAATGTAGGTGTACAATTGAACTGATGTTAAGTACAAACAGACACTTAAAGAAAGTTTAGTTTAACGTTTGCATTCAACAGCAGCGACCTCTGAGAAAATATTACTTTTGCTACCTTGGAAGAAGTACATATTTCGCCTGCGAGTTCTATGAGATTAATAACGTTGAGAAGGGCAAACAGTGGTTGAATCGAAGTTAACTTATGCAACATATGGCAAAATCGAATCCTTGACCACATAAAACGAAGATAATCAATCGGTAAACATAGGGGAAAACTAAAGAATATACTTGAAAGATAGGATGATATACGAAACGAGAGGAAAACGAAGGTAGATGTATTAACTATGCAACATACGGCGTGAGAATTTAAAAAAAAAGATAACAAGTATGGACAAGATCCTTGTTAGGATAACAGCATCTCTAAGTAGTGTATTGGTCCTAAAAAGGACCGTTTTTGAACTCAGTGCCAGAACTTCAAACTTAAGCACGTTCCCCACGGATGCGGCGAGCAAGCTGAATGTCCTTAGGCATGATTGTGACTCTCTTTGCGTGAATAGCACACAAGTTGGTGTCTTCGAAAAGCCCTACAAGGTAAGCTTCACTTGCCTCCTGTAAAGCCATGACAGCTGAGCTTTGGAAGCGAAGATCTGTCTTGAAATCTTGTGCAATTTCTCGGACGAGTCGTTGGAAGGGCAGCTTGCGGATGAGCAATTCAGTGCTCTTCTGGTAACGACGAATTTCTCGGAGAGCCACAGTACCAGGCCTGTAACGATGGGGCTTTTTCACTCCACCGGTAGCTGGAGCACTCTTTCTTGCAGCTTTGGTGGCAAGCTGCTTTCGAGGAGCTTTGCCTCCAGTAGATTTCCTAGCTGTCTGCTTGGTACGTGCCATTGCAACTGTCACGACTTGTTTCAAATAATTGCGCGCTGAATGAAGTCAAGTTATATAAAGAGCAAAACCGTTAAATCAAGCTATTTCTCATTGGATAAAGTCAGTCGAAAAGGACAGTTCTCATTGGCTTAGACACGTTTTGTGTTTTTCCTCCGTGCTTTCCCTGCATGATCGAAGGAACAAAACCACGAGTCTTGGGCTGCTTGGGCTTGTATTTCTCGTGTGTGGTGAGCGAAGCAGTAACATATCGAAATGACAGGACGTGGAAAAGGAGGCAAGGGTCTTGGCAAAGGAGGTGCCAAGCGCCACCGTAAAGTTCTTCGTGACAACATCCAGGGTATCACCAAACCCGCTATTAGGCGTCTTGCTCGCCGTGGTGGTGTGAAGCGTATCTCTGGTCTCATTTATGAAGAGACCCGAGGAGTATTGAAAGTATTCCTGGAGAACGTAATCAGAGATGCTGTTACATACACAGAACACGCCAAGAGGAAGACAGTGACAGCTATGGATGTTGTGTATGCCTTGAAGAGGCAAGGAAGAACCCTGTACGGTTTCGGAGGTTAAGTTGGGGTTCCTCCTATTTTGGATATAAAATTGGCATAAACGGCTCTTTTCAGAGCCAACAAATTTATATAAAGGGAAAGATTTACTTTGTGCGATTTTCTGTTAGATTATAAGAATTCGTGTAACTACATTAAAGCCTTTTGATGCACACAAAATTACAGACGTAGAGAGATTAATTTGAGAAAATCATACGTTTTTTTTTACATTATGTACGTTCATGTATACGTATTCATATGTAGCAGTATTAATGCTGGAGAAGGGGTTCTGGTTGGAAATTGGCGATTTGTTGGAAGTAGCGAGCATGAGAGATGCGAAACGCAAGTCGGAATTTCTGTTCTGACAGTAGGATGTACGTATAGAGGCTTATACAACTTCTATACTGTGCTGTGAGGGGCGAATAATGCGTTAGAAACCTGAATCTTGTCCTTTATCTTGTTTACGTGGTCTTGGGTTCGATTTTTTTCTTTTGCGGTAGTGTCTATTGTGATTTACATGTAAATTAATGACACTTCGTAGCGGGTTAGTAAAATAAAGAGTAATACAAATATGAGATGTAGGTTAATGCATTGTATACTTCACATTATTTACTAAAGAAAGGCAGTAGTTACAAGAAACCTAGGCTCGCTCGTTGGGCACAGTAGCAAATGAGTTCTGAGATCAGAGAATAAGAGTAGTTGCGTATTACAAACCATATACATATAACACATATCACACAAATATGAATATCGACCTTGCAAAGAATAAATCGTACTTAAGTGTGCATTTAATGTCATTACTATGTTGCAAAAGAAATTTAGGAAAGTTTTTTGATCCGCTCTGTTCATGATGTCATTGGGGCATAGTAATGAACAATAATAAATGTCGAGAACATATTGAACAGAGTAATTTCAGCCAAGCCAACGCAAGAGAGAAACATGAGTGCTTTAAGAATGTTGGAAATTCCTTTGTCTAGCATGAAGTACATGAGAATATGTGGTATGAGGTTTTCTTCCATTGCTGAGAATCTGGGCTCGACTGTCCTGTCCTCTGGGTAATATGAGCCCGATGTACGCAAATATCAAAAAAATGTAGCTAGCGACAATACAAAAGGTAATGATCTTATAATTAATAATGTAGTGGGAACTAAGCACATCGCTGTTTGGAGTATTCTAAAGATAGTGTGACTTCCTATGGGCTTCAATTACGATCGACGACTACACATACTAATTAATCGAATAGCAGCGAGAATTTCGAATGACACTAAGCAACTATCTCAGACACTTTTGATGAGTCTGTATATCGAAAACAATTCATTTCAATCGTAAATCTCCTCTATAAAGGGGTTTGTGGCCCTCATAAGGGCCGATTTGTATGAGATATAGGTCTTACATTTATGCCTTCTTCTCAGTTTTCTTGGGCAGAAGTACAGCTTGAATGTTGGGCAAAACACCACCCTGAGCGATTGTAACTCCAGACAACAACTTGTTTAATTCCTCGTCGTTACGGATAGCTAACTGCAGATGACGTGGAATAATCCTAGTCTTCTTGTTGTCACGAGCAGCGTTGCCTGCCAACTCAAGAACTTCAGCTGCCAGGTATTCCATGACTGCAGCCAAATACACGGGAGCGCCAGCACCAACTCGTTCGGCATAGTTACCCTTTCGCAAAAGACGATGGATTCTGCCTACTGGGAATTGAAGGCCAGCCCTGCTGGAGCGGGACTTGCTCTTTCCCTTGACTTTTCCACCTTTGCCGCGACCAGACATTGTTCAATATTCTTTCGTAATAAGATGAGAGGAAAAATTGCGGCCTCCACAGGTCCACAGGTTAACATGACAAGTTGGTCGAGTGTGAGTACCGGGCTAGAAGCCCCTGCCTCTTATATGAGATGATAATCCATTTGAAGTAACGGCATGTGAAGTGATGACCAAATCAGCCACTGTCGCTGATCGCCAGGGAATGTGGAGTCTGGTAGAAGTCCTGTATAATGCCTGGGGAGCTGCGAGTCTGGTCGTTGCTGATGAGAGAGTATTAGCACTGGAAGCTTGGAAGAGTCCTGATTGGCAGCGGCGATGACCAATGAGGCAGCCTGGAGTGGCCCTCATAAGGGTGTGGTCCTGTATGTATGGAAAGGTCGTGGTTAATTGAAGAATTCACTAAGCATGTCAATGAAGATTGACAGCTTGTTGAACATGTCTTTTTCTTCTTTCAATTTCGGCGTATACTTCTTGAGGGGAGGGGGTAGTCTGAATAGTTCAAAGTCCTTCAATATTTGAAGAAAATCTTTGAAGGAGGTTGCGGCAGTGTCTTCTGGTGCTGAAGGAGGTGTATCTTTCTTCGGAAGAGGAGGCCAGGAGGTCCGGTCGTCTGTACTGGAAAAAGTCTTGGTTGGCTTCATGGTTGATGGGGTCGTGGAAGTGTCCGTCGTTTCAGATGCAGGGGTCTTACTGTTTTTCCCCTGGAGAAGGCGTTGAATTTTAGGGCATCCTGAGTAGTTGGCGGGGTGATCTCCCGTGCAATTGACGCATTTAGCAGACGTTAATGTGTCCCTTTTTTCACAAGCAAAAGTCCAGTGGTTACCGGCGCACTTGACACATCTAGGTTGCGCTTGGCATGTGCTTTGGCCATGGCCAAAACGCTGGCATTTGTAGCACTGTAGATAGGCTTTGGAGTGATATGGCTCTACTTTAATCTTCATATGGAGGAGGAGATCTTCTTTAAAAAAGGAGTTGGCCCTGAGTGTTTTCCTCATTATCACTAGAAAAAGGGGGAACAAAGTTTTCCCCGACGGTTCGTGAGCGTTCCGCTTGGACAGTTGAATGATGGAAAGGACTGGATAGCCTTTTTCCTTCAGCTCGGAAATTATGGCATCCACAGCCGTGTCTAGAGGTAAGTGGCGAATCACTGCTTTAATGACATCTTTCTTCTTTTGTATTTCTGTGGCGTACTCAAGGTTTTCAGCAGAGCAGAAATCTTGGATAGCTTGGAAGTCTTCTTGAAGAGTGCATTTGATCTTGAGAAAACCTTTCATAAAACGAAAGGTGGGCGTTTCTTTACATTGTTTTTGCATCTTAGCTATGAGGTCGTAGCCCCGAGAGTACGGACAGTTGTAGATGTATAGCCAGGTCTTGGAAGATTCGCTAGTGGCATCCATCGGTTCGGGAGTGTTCTCAGCTCCAGCAAGGGCCGCAAATGTGTTGGAGGTAGGAATTGGTGTAACAGGTTCCCAGAAACAGAAACAGAAAAGTTAAAAAAAAGGACGCCCCTCGGGAAAGCCCGCGCCCTGGATAGTGGGTGAGGCATCAACCAACATACTACATGCCTCTCCCCCATGCAGTTAATAGCCTAAAGCTGTTGTCGGTGGGTATGTCTCGCGGTTTCTATCTTTTTCGAAAGACACTTACACGCGGATCTGTAGTTAAAGTGTAAATAGAAAGAAAGAAGGGTAAAATAGAAGATAGGAAAGCGCGAAAGAAGATTTTATTGTCCTGATAGAGGGATAAAAAACCTGGAAACCAGGAAAAAACCCCCTGTATCGGTCATGCTGCATGCAATAGTATTTACATGGCAAAACCACACAAGAAGGGTGGCAAAAATCCATGTAAACAAGTCTGTTGTAATAAATTAAGTTAAGTAACCTATCTGAATTGGTGTTTTTTAATCTGTGTTGTCTGTATTTGGGAAGTGTTTTGTTAGTGGGGCTTGTTGTTATTTTTTAAGCATGCATTTGGCCGTTCTCGTGGTCCATCATCTGTGCTTTTGGTCGTCATCGGTCTGCAGGCTGCAGCTACTTCTTCACCATGCATTCCCCTCCGCTGCTACTACTGCATGTTGCTTGAGGCCTGGCTTCCTTTCTTCTCTGTTTATTTTCGTCACTGGTTACGGCTGGTTTTGTGTTAGCTGGTTGTTTTATTTTCTCTGCGTAGGTTGGTCTTGTGATGTGAAGTTTTCCACTTGTTGTTGTGAGAGCGTTTATGGTTTTTTCCAAGATCTTCTTGGTGGTTGATTGTATGGCGTCTAGTATCTTCTGATGGTTGTGTACAGGTGCTGAGATGGTTAGGACTGATGTAACCCAGGTTATGATCTTGTCTGTTGCTATTTCTATTGCTGTTTGGATGTGGTCCTGCGCTGGCTGGGGATAACTCTGCTGCTGTGAATCGGGTTCAGCTGGTTCATGCTGAATGGTGTCGTGGCTCTGAACAGGGCCGCAGGGTTGACTTTCTTCTTCATATGTGAAGGCTGTGAACTGTTGTTTTTTGGGAGCCATTGGTCTGGATGGACAACTGCTGCTTCCAGTTCTGTGAGTCTTTGACTTACACGTTGCGCAGAAGCTCTTATTTATTGGGTTTTTGCATTCTTCTTTATGTGGGTCCCCACACCGGAAGCATACACGCTGTGCTGTACATTGCAGGCGGCGGTGCCCATACTGGTAACAGTTCCAGCAGGGCATCGGTCTTGGTTGCAGTTTCGAGTTCTCTACTTTGTAGTGTTTTGTTTGGGTTTTGAGTCCATATGTCGTGAGGCGGTTTACATCTTCTGGATGTTTGGAGAACAGACGAAGCATCGGAGCTGGTCCTTTGGCTGTTTGGATCCGGATTAGGCTTGTGAAGCGGATATTTTCATTCATAAGCGCCTTCTGGATTAGGGAAATATCCGTTGATGTGGATACTCCTTTTATAACACAAGTATATGTGGCTTCTTTCTGCGTTTTACCATTCTCTTCTGTGTGGTTGCGTTCTGGGGTTTGGTTTTCTTTTTTCTTTCCTTTTTTGTTCTTCCTTTTTACTTCCTGGAAGCCGTCCTCTTGGTCTTGGTTGGTTTGCATGTCTTCTTGTTGTTTGGTCTCTTCTCTTGGTTTGGTGGTTGTAGTTTCTTCTTGTGCGCTCCCGTGGTCCTCATAAGAGCCGGTAGTCTCGCTGGTGTGTGGTTTTAACACCTGTGTGCGTTGGCTTTTCTCCTGTGTGCTAGTATGGTCCTCATAAGGGCCGGAGCGATGGCTTTTCACCTGCATGTGCTGTGGTTTCTCTTCCTGTGGAGTTACAACTGATTTTGGTATTGGAGGAGTTTCTCTATTTTCGGTGACCTGTTTGTCCACTATTCTTGAGAGTGATCCGAAGGTTCCGGCAGGGTCTGCGTCCTTGAAGATCTTGACGAAAATGTCTCTGGCAACTTCTGATTTGAAGTACACATTGTAGTCGTGATCCTGGACGTGTTCTATCTGGAACTGGCTGCGGTGCATCTTCCTCTCAATGATTCTGTGTATGTTCTTCTCAGTATACAAGCTATATACTTTTTTGATGGTCACAGGAGGAAACTTCCTGTACTCATCTGCTTCTGGTTTGGCCTCTTCATCTTCTTCAGGTGGACGTCTTGTTGGCGTCTTCTTGCGTGGTCTCGGCATGGCTCTAAAAAGGGCCGAAATTCTTGGTTTGGGTTATGGTACTTGAGTTTGTCAGGGATAGGTTTTTGCTAATTTAGTGTGCAGTGCCTCTCTATGCTATCCCAAAGAGATAATATTGCGTTCCCGTCAGCCGACTGTCGCCAAAGGCTGTACAACCTATATGGCCAGCGCGAAGCTTGACTCACAATAGGGGGTCTAGCCGACGGAAAACAATGCTTATTTCTTCAGGAAGCGGTGTGTGTAAATGTGTTGTAGAATTTTTCTTTATTTAGCACGTAAACTCTTCTCTAAAGTGCTCTTTAATGAGCAGAATCTCTTGAGCACACCTTCGTTAACACCGCAAGGTCTCCCGGTGTGTCACAGCGTCTTCTTCAGCAAAGCGCATCTTCTTGTAAAAATCTTCTTTCTAAGGCAGGAATCTTCTCGGTGAGCAATCTCCTACAAACTCTCTCCTCCTAGCCAGCCCATGAATCAAGTCAGTTTTGTTACTACTTCAAGCGTGCACCCGAGTGCATCAAATGAAAAGCAAGGCAGTTGGCGCGAATTGAAACACGTACTGTAATTTAAATGAAGTCGATAAATCGGCGGACACATCTAATTTTGCTGAACGAGTGTCATCATGCCACCAAAAACTAGCGGAAAGGCTGCAAAGAAGGCTGGTAAAGCCCAAAAGAATATCTCCAAGGGAGATAAGAAGAAGAAGAGGAGGAGGAAGGAGAGCTATGCCATTTACATCTACAAAGTTTTGAAGCAAGTGCATCCCGACACTGGCATATCTAGCAAAGCTATGAGTATCATGAACAGCTTTGTTAATGACATCTTCGAGCGTATTGCTGCTGAAGCTTCTCGTTTGGCCCATTACAATAAGCGGTCAACTATCACCAGCCGGGAAATCCAAACAGCTGTGCGCCTTCTTTTGCCTGGTGAACTTGCCAAGCACGCTGTAAGTGAGGGTACGAAGGCTGTTACCAAGTACACAAGCTCTAAGTAAAAATCTTCTTCAAGATTTTTCATTTCAAACGGTCCTTGTCAGGACCAACACATTATTCGAAAGAGTTAAATCACGAAATTTGCTTCATTCTGTTATGTAGAAACACCTTGAAATCCAATTTCTATATGCTGTTAGTAAAAAAGTAAAGCACATAGCGGAGATGTGTCGTGCTTGTATATGAAAGGCATTTACTCGCCGGAGATCTACACTTAGTCATAATAATTTACTTTTAAAAAGTGGTAATACATTCCGTGTTAAGTATAGTAGTAGGTGCACACGGATCGGAAATCAGGTTATTTTAATGTGCCGTGCAAATAAACAGGCTGTTAGTGTAAGAAATAGTGGGTATAACGCTTAGAATATCGATTAATCGCTATGAAATAATGTTGATAAATTATCTCTTGAAAGTACTATAAAATTAATGTTTCTAGTATTTTCGTACTTGAAGGATAATGAAATTTGAAAAAGAGATGCCAACAGCACCTGGTGTTCCCAGGCGGTCACCCATCCAAGTACTGACCAGGCCCGATGCTGCTTGACTTCGGTGATCGGACGAGAACCGGTATATTCAGCATGGTATGGCCGTTGGCGAATGCATATGGCTTCGAGTGAGTTATTGTAGCTACGTAGGTTTGTCGGTGAATACTCAAAAAGACCAGCGCGTGGAAAGCGTTGCTAATTGTTTTAAGTAATGCATGATTACGAAATTATCGTGGTGAACGATGTGAGAATATTCGTCTTTGTGAAAAACAAAATTAGAAAAAGTATACCAACAGCACCTGGTGTTCCCAGGCGGTCACCCATCCAAGTACTGACCAGGCCCGATGCTGCTTGACTTCGGTGATCGGACGAGAACCGGTATATTCAGCATGGTATGGCCGTTGGCAACTACCTTTTCTTCAATGTCCTGTTAAGGAAGTATGTTTTAAGTAAGAATTGACATTATTAACTATAAAGGCAAGCATATTAACGTCGTTAACATTACTTGGAATATACTAATATTCGAATAAATATTTGAATGTTCGAATGATGAGTGATTCGGATGTTCATAGTGCCACTATGTCCTATCGAGTTTACTATCACGAACCACGTATGAAATTGTATATAAATAAATAAAAATAAATCCTTTATTAAGTATTGATTACAGGAAAAAGGCAAACTTACATTCTTTAATGTACACAATGAAATGTATGAAAGATATTTTTAAGATATGTTTCACTTACCCTTTATAACGCAAGGTAGTTTTCAGTGTAGCATCCTCTTCAGCTGCGAGATAACGTAAGGCAGATGATCATTCAGTCGTGAAGCACTAAAATGTAATATACATTTTAACTATTATCGATAAGAATTATTTACTGCAGGGATGCAAATAAAGTGAGGCAAATTAGTAAATAAAAACCGATACTGTAACTGATAATGTAATTACGTATCTGTATTAGTTGTATATACAGTAATCGCACGATTATCCGCGGAGTTGGATGTTGGCATAATCGCGCATAATCAGCAGTATGAGCAGAAAAGGGAAATGAAATGAAATCTTTAGATTTACGTCGCATACTTATACCGGTTACGCTAAAGGAGACGGTGATGATGAGTACTGAATGAAGAAAGTGGGAGGAAACGGGAGAAACCCGAGAAAACCCATGAGCACGGTCTTTATGCACGACAAAGTTCACACGGCACGAGCTGGGATTGAACCAGGGACCCCAAGCACCGGAGGCCAAAAAAGGGACAAAAAGTCTTTCGTGCAACTTTCGTTTTCGGTAAAAAGTTTACACATAATTTAGAAAGAGTAGTTTTCTGGTCTTTTTATTTCACAAGTTGGTTCATGTCTATATTTTTTACATGCATAAAAAATTTTTCAACTCCCTTGCTTAGTTCCTGTTAAAGACCTCTACCTCTGATTGTATTTTTTGCACATATTCTTATTGTTTTCAGACAACATTTCTAAGAGCGTAATTTATCGTCAGCAAGAAAAGAAAAGGAAAGCCTCGGATAGTGGAATGTGTACTGTATATATATATATATATATATATATATATATATATATATATATATATATATATATATATATATATATATACGTATTAGTATATAGTTTTATTTTATACGTCTCCTATTATTACACAATGTGCAGATATTGTGAAAGCGCAAGTAAATATGTATAACTCCCCGTTCTGCACTTAATAACTTGAAAGAAGTTCGGGGAAGGTAGTGTAACAGAAAGTGCAAACAGAAATGAGGGTTTACAGGCATTTAATATTATTCCGTAGTAGTATGATTTTTTGTAAAATATATATATATATATATATATATATATAAACATACATATTCAATGATATAGTAAGAGGTTAGCAGCACTGATAGAACTGCAGAAAGTACAAAACCGTTAATAAGAAAGAGAGAGAGATGGTGGCCGCTTTTGTGCTTTTCATTGGCTAATTCCGAATTGCGCGCGAATACGTACGAGATTTCTTTCTTTTTCCTCTTCGCAGCCCAGATGTTGCCAATTAGAAGTTTTTAGTACTACATTTGTATGAAAATGTTGCCTTTAAGAAATGTGGTTTGCATACAGAGAAAAGAGCAAAATGAATATTTATCTTAGTGGGCATGAAAAAAGACGAAACATTTTGCAAGATGGACACACGAACTTCCTTAATGCAGGCGTTCAGTACATTATTGTAAAGAAAAAAACACTAAAAAGAATTACTTCAATATCCCTAGCAACATTCAACAATTCATAGAGAAAAATCTTTATTTTGAGAACAATGGAAAACTATGTAATTGTAGATAACTACTAATTTTAATGATTAAGGAAAACGTTTAGGCCCGGCCCTTCAGAAAGAAAGTGCACAGAATTTTCTCTCATGGAAGCAATTGCAAAATCAACATTTTGTTTGCAGTTATAATTAGAGGATCTATATACAGGGTGTTCGAAAAAGAATGTATCCTCTTGAAAGAAAATATTCTCTGGGCCCCTAATCCTTTATATACCGAAAGGAAGTTTGTATAGCATTTTTTCTTACCTTCGTTAGAAGAATTGAAAGTGACTACTATCGTGACACGGGAGATATTTGATCGATAGTCGAATTACTCCCATGCTCGAATGAACACGTCTCTTGTAAGGAGAGGAAAGGCTTCTGTGATCCGCTATCGCAGCTGTGTCATATCTGCAGAGAATGTTAGGACACAAACGTGATCTTTGAGAGCCTCGTGAAAAGAAGTCGCATAGTATCATGTGTGGAGACATCGGGGCCATCTGAAGAACGCTTCATCATTAGGACCAAGGGCGAGTTACGAAACACTCTGGGATATATTTATTAACATAACTTCTCGTCATTCTGCAAGTGTGGTGGAGCTCCATCCTATTGGAAAAGGAAACCTCGGGAGCCCTCTTCATGTGTAGGTATCGTTCACATCTGAAGCATGTGAAGATAGATTACTGTACTATCGTGTACCTAAAATCATTTTCTACGAATACGAACATGTCTACACTGAAGGCAGTGCAGCTCTTTTTCTCTTTTTTTTTGGTCATGTATTGTAACGCGGGGCAATGCACACAATAACATGTAATGTTGTGTATCATCATAAAGGGCCAGGGCGATGATTGGATCTTGATGGACGTGGAGAACTGATAGGTGATGTGAGTGGTATTGTGATCTATGGTTGTATGTTTACTGATGAATGCATAAGGAGAGGTGAAGGGGTTGCCTTTTTTTTTATGTCGATCGGCAGGGAAGCGATTGGGAAACTTTTGACTTTGTTTTTCAACCGAATATATTGATTGAATAGGTCGCCGACAATTTTACGGGGCGTCACGTCGTTGCCTTTTTCATGTCGATCGCGAGCGAAGCGAGCGTTTTTTTTTTTTTTTTTTTTTTTTACCGACAATATGTATTGAATCGGTTGCCAACACCTTTAGGGGCGCGTCACGTCCTTCTTTCTGTGCTGATCGCGAGCGAAGCGAGCGCGAAATTTTTGACTTTTTTTTTTTTTTTACCCACAATATTTATTCAATCGGTCGCCAACACTTTTAGGGGTGCGTCACGTCCTCTTTTCTCTGCTGATCGCGAGCGAAGCGAGCGCGAAATTTTGACCTTTTTTTCTCTTTTTAATTCTTTTTTTTTTCTTTAAGAAAAAATATTGATTTCATAGGTCGCCAACATTTTTACGGGATGGAACATCGTTTATTTGTTTTTCCAACCGTCTTTCTGTCTTGAGCCCCCGCCAAGTTAACTTTATGGTGGACAAAAACTATGTGCGGTGGGTTACCGCGGGGTTCTCCCGTTTCCTCCCACTTTCTTCATTCCACCACCATTTCAATCATTTCTCATAATCAGCGCCTCTTTTAGCCTAAGCGGCATAACGTGGGACGTAAAACAAAGATTTCCTTTAGTTGCTTTCTGTCTTGATTACGAGCGCGAAATTTTTTACTTTTTTTTTCTTTCTTTTGATATTATTCATTTAATAGGACGGCAACACCTTTACGGGCCGCCGCGTCGTCGTTTACACTTCTTCAGCCCATATTCTTTCTGCTTGTTCGTTTTCCGGCATCTTGTTATCACCGCCCGCGGGAATGCCTATGTCTTTCATCGCTTTTTGAAGCAAATCTTTAATAAATATGCACTCTCACATTTCTACTAATATGCATACCACAGTGGATAGACTGTAACTAGGAAAGCAGAAGCCTGCATATCATATTATTTAACAGTTGAAAGTGAACTGCCATTTTAAGTTTGATTTTGATCAGATGAGTGCAGTTCAACTCGTCGACAATTGTGAAGATTCTCGAGGTTAGGGACCATCCATTTTGTGCTTTGTAATGAAAATGGCTGCAGCCAAACTTCTCTGATCTGAATGAAACTTGGCATGATGATACATCTTGACCTGCTCTACAAGTTTATTTAGTATTTTCCGTTGCGCAGGCTTTTGCTTCTCCAGGTTCTCCCATGGAACTGAGAAACGTATTCAGTCGAACTTCTGCGGTAAGTCAGTATATCATCCTGAGAAGTTTGATCGAGATAGCAGAGGTTCGACTATTCGTTTTTCAATTCCATGTGATATTACAACACGGTGAACTAAATTTATATAGAAACACTTTGATTTTGTTTTGTTTTTTGCTAGCATTAAACTGAGAAAATGTTATTGAATAGACAGAGAACACCACTCAAAGAAAAGTACATCATAAGAATATATATATGGTTGCTGTGGTTCTCGGTTTAATTTGCTAGTTAAGAAACTTGCTCTAAATAAGTACATCTTACAGGTGAAAAACTAAGCCAGGCGATAGAATTAAATATAAAGTTATACACTTTTATTTTACGTTTACTAGTGTTGGGTTACTACTGTAAAATAAGTCAGTATATATGAAAGATAACTGTATTAGGTACTATTTTCCACCGGCGGTGTATTCTTGCATAGTGTACTTAATGTTTACAAGCGGGGCGCTACTAGTATGGATGCATGACAAGTGCTATTGAAACTCGAAAACTAACTGGTTTCCACTACCCTTGCTTATACGTATACCCGCGTCGCCTTCGCTCCTGTTCACTTTGGACGCACATTCTTGCTATCGCTCAGGCCCCCAGCTTTCTCCTGTTTTGGCTCCCTTAAATAGTATTCGTGCTTTTTATTGGCCACCTGGCAAAGCACTTGTAATGATTTTACACCAGTAACTCTAAAATACATGTGTATTACTTTATTTAATTCTGTCGTCTGCAGAATTTTTTTTTTTCGTACAAATATGCCTTTTCATGCAGAACACTGAATTTTGCCTGTAAATTTTTGAGAATATGCTGTGACGAAACTTGAGCACCGTTCTTCTTTTCTTTCTTATCACGAGTCTTCTTTAGCCTAATGAGCACAATCATCACACGATAACGACTATTCTTTTCATTTAACTTGTAAACAAGTTGAACTAATAATAATAATTGATGTACAAAGGAGAAGTGTCCTACATATTTGAGGTAAAAAATAAAATAAATATACTTCTACTTCATCCGTGTTTACAAAGTTAAATGTTATCGATTTACAAAAAATGGTCACCTATCCACACACTGACCAGGCTCGACACTGCTTGACCATACATATTAAAACATCGGTCCCACTGAATACACAAGTAGTAAGCACATTCACATAAAAATAATTAGGATTACAGTATATAAAATGTGTTAATTAAAATAGCAAATGCCTTACCTTATCACAGGCGATCCAAAGCCACTGCACATCATCTGCTACGCACACTATATTCCTCCAATATTTCACTCACTTCCTATATCACGCAACAGAAAATATTAATAAAATTCACTTAGCAACATTTTCATTTTTAATCAACAATACGTATAACAATTAAGAATAAAATTAATTGTGAGCACATTGTTATAATTAGAATACTGTTTTTATTCGTTTACAAATATGGGATTAATATAGAGCTGGCAGCAACAATATATACAACTCATCCTGTATGTATCGTAAATCCTAACTTGAGAAGACATCTCTGACGCAAACAATGAGACAAGAAATCAAATACTATATCCGACACATTTGGGGTTTATTGAACTTCAATGTTGGAAGATACCACCTTGTCGGTAGTACAAATGTAATATCCTTACAACACGCGGAACTTTTGCCAGGCATATCTAGGAATTTGGGAAGATTAATTGATATCCTTAATGTGCAATGTATGATTATGACGCATTGTTATGTACACGCAGACGGAACCAGGACAATCTATAGATGACATTTGCACTGTGTTTGGACAATTTGTTCGCAGAAAGTAACCGTTTTTGTCTATGAATACTTGAGAACATGGAAGGTATGAGATATACATTTTATGCGCAAATATTATAATACAAATCATTGTTAGTTTGGTGGATGCGTGAAAGAAAGAAAAGGAGTAGATTTTTGCAGACGTCCGGATATAAAGCGAGAACTGAGAATACGCATCTATAACATCTATTTTCTTTGTGTTAATGATATCGATGAACTAAACGGGGAAACTAAAATACAACTGTTTGCAGTATAATTCGAAGTATAGTCAAGTGCAGAGGCGTACTCACGGGGTGTCCACCGGGTGCGGACTCCTCGCAAAAGTTCCTAAGTGAACATACATTTGCAGACTTTCTCATTAAATGTAGTTATTAACAGGGAAAATATTGATGTATCATCAATATAAATCTGATCTTACACTTCATCTGTACTCTGTCTGTATCATGTTTTTGTGAAAAAGTAAGTGGAATATTTATCGTGTTTTCGAATGCAGAATAATAGTATATAGACATAGTGGCTTGTAGTATTGGAACCTTGCCCCCCGAAGCTTGGATCCCTTAGAAGAAAAAAAAATGCATGCGCGCCTGGTGAAATGGTTAACGAATTCAGTTCACTCGATGAATCGACAGATAGTAATACACATTTCGACAGATCGACAGCATTCGACAGATACAGACATATGAAAGTAGCACAAGAATTAGGCGAAAGTCCGTGCGTTTCCTCAATTCACGTAGGAAACAACAGAAAATATCAACTACCATAAAATAATCCGTATATATATTTAATTTATTTGGAATAAAATAAATATAGAAACAACCTGTTCATACATAACTACGGTAAGTGCGTTAATTGCTAACGTAAGAACAAATATGAAACAAGGCACAAAATAAAAAAGAAAAATAAAGTTAAAGGGAATAAATATTTAGGCTTGATTGTCATTCGTATTAAGAAGCTGGGTAATAAAATGTTAAAATCTACAGAAAATTATGAAATTAAATCAGGATTTGAAATAAAAGTCTATACATTGGAAGTAGGCCAGGGAGTTTGCAAGGCAGATGTGTGCGACACGCGTTACTTTATAGATTCCCTTCATTGAACTATAGTAAGCAGTACGAAGATGGTACTTTGCGTATAATCACAGGAAGGATTGAAGTTAATTACCATGGTAATATAATTATTTATTGATAAGTATTTCCATGTTAAATTATGAAAATTATAAGCACAAGGAGGGTGAAAAAGTAGTGTGACCGACTTAGCAATGACTGAAACATAAAATAGAAAAGCGAATAAAAACAAATGCCTTTTGAGTTATGTGGAATAAAGTTTCTTCTAGCCAGTAAGGAAGAATAGGATCTGGTGCATTCATTGAATACCTGAAAAAAATCGTTTATCAAAATAGAAGGAAACACACTTATCGTTGTGGCAACTACGAACTTCTGTTTACCTCAGCCCGCCTCAGCAAGTGCTTTCTATCCGGTCCGCGCTCCGTAACCAAACTCAACGCTGCCTGCCAGCGAAAATACGTGAATGAGAAGACGAAGTGCGCGGCACGCGTGTGTTAGTGCTCCGACAATTTACGTGTTTTTTGCTAGGAAATAAAGACTTTTTCCCTTCAGAAACTATCCGCATATAGAAATAAACATTAACTGTAGTGTTTGGGAACATTTTAAGTGCAGTGAACAATAGGAAGTGTCTGTGCTAGTGCTGTGTGCATGTTGCATGTGATAGTTAGCAGTAGCTAGGAGTAGTTAGCAACAAAGCACAGCTAGCACCAAAGGCGCCATATTGAAGCTGACGATCAGTTTTGTTCAGAAACTTGCGTGGCCCCGAGACGGCACAACTCGAGAGCGCTCTTCTGATTGGTCGGGGAGACGCAAGCAAGGGAGCCAATCAGGGAGCCGCTTTTCCCGAGCACTTCATATAAATATCAGACTCATCATAGCCCTCGTCCCAGTGCTCTGGAAGCACTCGATGCGTTCAGAGTGCCTAAAAATGAAAATTAGTTCCCCACCATAATAAAAGTGAAGGAAAAGGCAAAAAGAAAAATAGGCCAGCCAGGAGCAAGCCTAAAAAGCTCCTGGCAACAGCTTATACGGGAAACTACCAGCCAGTTAACAATAATAATAAAACCTTACCAGCTAAACAGTGAACTGCCAGAACTGAAAAAGAGCCATAGTGTTAGTACAATACTATAAACTCCGGCCCTTACAAGAGCCACATACGTGAACTCTCACACCAATATAATATATTGATCCCAGCTCTTACTAGAGTTACAGTGTGAACATTTTACATTGCAATTAGTGCTCTGGCCCTTTCAAGAGCCACAGAGTGAACTCCCCACACCAATACAAGCCATTGTCTCCGGCTTACACTAGAGCCACCCTGTGAACATTATTCATAATATTAGTGTTCGGCCCTTACAAGGACCACAAGTGCACCCCGCTCAAATACTAGTGAAACATTGAGGAACTAGTGTCTACGACTGGCCCTTTCGAGAGCCACAAAAAGAAATCGAAATGCCTTTACAGGCTAAACGTACGCGAAAACCCATCCAGGACAGTAAGAACATTTTGAAAAAGTATAAAGCCTTGAAGTACACGCCCATTGGGCCTGTGCCAAAGAAACGAGTAGTGCCACCCTCCCCCCGAATTATCCCAGAGCCAATGGAGCCTCTACCCACCCACAAACCCACGAAGGACAACCAGCCAGCACCGAAGACAACGAGTCAGGAGGTCTTCCCGCCCCTCCCAACCCCACCCCAAGTGGAACAAGCAAACAAGACTAGAGAAGCTGAAACTGACAGCGCGAAAGCAGGTCCGTCAAGAACGTCAAATGACGACACATCAGGATATATCACCCCCAAGAAGACGTTCAGACCAAAAACGTCATTGTGTGCAACCATCGCTTCTGTAGTGCAATTCAGAAACCAGTACTCGGTTCTTCGACAGCAAAAACTTGACAGAGAAGCAGCAGCCGAGGAGGAAGAGGACGACGAAACAGCAATCTCGGAAAAAATCGAGAAGATGGACATCATCCAAGAAACGGGAGAAAGCCCCAAGGAAATCCCCCTCCCGAATCTCGCAACGAAGAAGATACCGCCAATATACATATACGGCATCAAGAACAGAAGTACATACGTCCAGACCTTGGCTGCCACATGTACAGAACCCCCAGAGGCTTTTCACAACAAAGATTTTATAAAAATACACTGCGCCAATATGCAGGACTTCCAGAAAATCGACGCCTACTGCCTCCAGACGAATGCTTCGTACTCCACGGAGTTACCAAAATCAAACAGACCTCTCAAAGTGGTAATCAGGAAGCTGCCACTTGACACATCACCTGACGACATACATAAAGCCTTAGAAACACTGGGATACACACCTGCTGCGGTCTCCCAACTCAGAGGCCGTCCAGGCGAGAAGGGAGTCAGACCACTCTTTCCGCTGTTCTTGGTCTCTCTCCCAAAAACAGCCACCAACTCCGACATATATAAAGTTCGCTTTCTACTCCACTTCAGAGTAGAGATAGAACCGTACAAAGGCACAGACATGTTGCAGTGCTTCAGGTGCCAAAGGACAGGTCATTCCCAGCTGACCTGCAATGCCACTCCACGCTGTGTCAAATGTGCAGGACCCCACCACAACAGAGAGTGCCCCAAAACATCAAGGGAAACACCAGCCAAGTGTGCTAACTGCCAGGGAGCCCACCCTGCAAATTACCAGGGCTGTGACTACCTCAAGAAGGCAAAACAGAAGAGAGGCAACCAACGATTCCCCCCACCCCAGCCGCCAGCAGACGATCAGGAAAACACATCCAAGACAGCAGACACCCAACAGAAGCCAACAAAATCAAGCACGTCCAACAAGACTGAGAACAGCCGACCACGCCAGGAAGAGTCCACCAAACCTCATCCAAGGAAAACCTCCCAGAACCCAAAACCAACACCGACCACCAGTGAAACCACCCCAGAGAAAGAGCCAACCAGACAGGAAGACCAACCACAAGGAACACCAAGCAACCAAGACAAGCCAACCCCAGCGCAGCAAGATTCCAGTCAAGAACCATCCCTGGCAGCGACCATCAAGGAAGTGATGGAATTGCTACAGGGACTTAACATCAGAAAATTCGTGAACACCCTGAAGTCAGGACTACAGAAAATGAAAACAGCTACAGACCCCGTCACGAAGTTCACAACCCTCCTTGAAATTGCAGCCAGCATCCTCGATGATGGAACGGAATAAGTCAACCATAACCCGTGACCTGAGACTCGCGTTTTGGAACGCGAATGGTATTAAAGACCAAAGACTAGAGCTGACAGATTTTCTCACTCGAGAAAAGATTGACATAGCCCTACTTAGCGAAACACATCTCCATCCTCCAGACACCTTCAAGATTCGCAACTACGTAATGTATAGAACAGACCGGCAAGGACGCAAGGGAGGCACAGCTGTTTTAGTGAAGAGACACATCGCTCACGACACACTACAGTTGCCACCGTTACAAACCATAGAGGCCACAGCAGTAACCATCCACTCACCAGATGGCCCTCTTCAGCTCATCTCGGCGTACAAGAAGCCATTGGCACCTATCCAAGCCCAGGACCTGCAAGCGCTAAGAAGACTAGGACATCGAGTTCTCGTAGGCGGGGACCTGAATTGTAAGCACCCCGCTTGGAATTCTAGGGTATCCAACCAGGGCGGACGAGACTTGTTTCAAGCACTGAGAAACATCGACTTCCTGGCCACAGCTCCCCCTGATCCTACACACTTCCCGACTAATGGAGGTGAACCAGATGTGTTAGACATGGCTCTCACGGCTAACATTACAATCAAGGACGGACCAAATTCAGTCATCGCACTTCATTCAGACCACGTCCCAGTCACCATGACGGTAGCGCTGCGTACACACGTTCCAGCCAATCAAGTACCACGCCTCCGTCAAACTAACTGGGACGATTACACCAGGAATCTTGCAGAAATGATCGACCCCAGGCTGCCAGTCAACACACCGGACGAGATAGATGCCACACTTGCAACACTCACGGCATCAATGCAAACCGCATATAGACTGGCAACAACTACCCAGCTCATCCCTCCAGAAGAGCAGAAACCAGAAGATCTGAGGACTACAGCACTTATCCACCTAAAGCGCTGGGCCAGGAAGAAATGGCAGGCCACACGCCACCCAGCATTCAAAACCCTATGGAATTCATTGACTACCAGGGTGAAGAAACGTCTCCAACGCCTCCGACTCAACCAGTGGAACGCCAGGCTTCAGGAGCTTGAAACCCCATCCAGAGACTTCTGGAGACTTCTAAAGTCATTGTCAAGAACACCTGGACCCCCCAAAACCCAACCGCTGCGTGGGCCGCAAGGACTAATTTATTCACCGAAACAGCAAGCTGACCTTCTCGCAGATCATCTGGAACAAACATTCACGGAGAACAACACCCCAGTACCAGCGGAAATCCTGGAAGCAACACAGCAAAGCATGCAGCAACTAACCGGACAGCATCACCTACCAGCGCAAGAGCTAACCACACCTCGGAAGATTCAGCAAATCATCAGAACAATCAATCCAAACAAAGCAGCTGGCCCAGACAGGCTTCCACCACAGGCACTCAAACATGCTCCGAGGAAGGCTATAGTTCTACTATGTAGACTAACAAATGCAATCCTAGCAACAGGATACTACCCCGCCGCATGGAAAGAAGCAAGGGTAATTTTAATACTCAAACCAGGAGCGGCCAGGACTGAACCCAAAAGCTACAGACCCATCAGTCTGCTGTCACATCCAAGCAAAGTGGTCGAGCGAGTGATACAACAGAAACTGATGAAGCACACCGAGGAAAACAACATCCTTCCTCCTCACCAATTCGGGTTCAGGCCTGGTCACAGCACCACCCACCAACTGGTCAGAGTAGCTGAACAAATAACTTATCAGTTCAACGAAGGAGGCCACACCCTCGGTCTTTTCCTAGATATAGGCAAAGCGTTTGACAAAGTGTGGCATACAGGTCTACTACACAAACTACTGCAAGTAGGAGTACCACGACACCTAGTGAAAACTCTGAAAAGCTACCTGACCAACCGCACCTTCAGAGTCTCCCATGCGAGCAACCTCACAGAACCAAGAACGATCAGAGCAGGAGTGCCACAAGGATCCTGTCTGTCCCCGATCCTGTACAATGTGTACACGGCAGATCTTCCCACCACCAGAACAACCATGACGGCGACCTTTGCGGATGATACTGCCATCTTCGCAAGTCACCATAACTTCAGATTTGCTCACCTGTACCTCCGCAGACACATCGCACAGCTGGAACAGTGGACCAACGACTGGAAAATTCAAGTCAACACGGAGAAGACAGCACTGGTCGACTTCACTAGGAACCGGACTCCACGGGAATACAACTTCACCCTCCATGGAAGAAACATACCCATCCAACAACAGGCGAAATACCTTGGAGTAGTGCTGGACCATCACTTGAAATTCGGAACCCACCTGGAGGCAACAGCCAAGAAAGCAACGCAAAGATTCCGATCCCTTCTACCCATCCTGTTGAGCCCTCAACTCACCCAAGAAACAAAACGACATGTTTACCGAATGTACATCCTACCCATCCTAATGTACGCCCATCCAGCATGGGAACACACATACCAGTGTCACCTGCGCCACCTCCAGGTGGTACAAAACAGAGCCGCCAGGGCTATCACGGGCCATTCAATGGACACCCGAATACTTCAAATTCATGAGGACCTCGATATCCCACTACTTCAAGAACTGCGCCATCAGCAATCAACCAAATTCTGGATGAAGGCTTCAAGATCAACAGACCCAGTCATCGCATCCCTCGGAACCAAAGACCC
This sequence comes from Thermobia domestica, assembly GCF_964235325.1. Lineage (NCBI taxonomy): Eukaryota > Metazoa > Arthropoda > Insecta > Zygentoma > Lepismatidae > Thermobia > Thermobia domestica. The sequence continues at coordinate 15,395 of NW_027657111.1, read as the reverse complement.
ACCCCGTCGACTGTACAAGATGCCAAAACCGCCTTAACAACATGAAGGACAACTAAAGGAACCTGCGACAGTTGCGGTTCCTTCAATCACATACGACCACTTCAAAACCAACGCCAAGTTACAACACAGAAAGAAGACAAGGGCTTTGGCCCGTTACTTCCTACAAATAATCAACGGTCAAGAAAACACTCAGCGAAAATTTCATTCTTCAGTATCGTTGAGTTTGTTGCAGAAAGCAATGGCAGATACGGCATCAGCACCTGCAGCCCCGGCACAGGCTTCTCCTAAGAAGTCTGCAAAGCCTAAGAAACCAAAAACAACACCTTCTCATCCAAGAACATCAGAAATGGTGAACAACGCCATCAAGAATTTGAAGGAAAGGGGAGGAAGTTCACTGCAAGCTATTAAGAAATACATCTCTCAGAACTACAAAGTGGATGCCGAGAAGCTTGCTCCATTTATCAAGAAATACTTGAGAAGTGCAGTTGCTTCTGGGTCTTTGGTTCAGACCAAGGGAAAAGGTGCATCTGGATCGTTTAAGCTTAGTGCTTCATCGCTGAAGGAGAAGCCTGAAGGTGGATCTTCAACCAAGGCGAAACGATCAGCATCAAAGGAGAAGAAGCCTGCGAAAAAGCCAGCAGCTAAACGTCCCAAGAAGACTGGTGAAAAGAAAAAGGCTGCTGCTCCCAAACCTAAGAAATCACCATCTAAAGTGAAGAAGGCAAAAACTCCCAAGAAGCCAAAGGCCCCGAAGCCAAAGAAGGCTACAGCAAAACCGAAAAGTGCTAAGAAGGCTGCACCAAAGAAGAAGTAAATGTGTCAGTAAATCATCTGACATTTTAAAACGGCTCTTTTTAGAGCCATCAAATACTTTGAGAAGAGTAAAATTGTGCTTTTCCTATCATTATCACATGTTCATTCATAGCAATGTATAGTATACACGCAAGGGACTTTGAGTTTTCTTTTTAACCGAAGCACTTCTTGATGTAAGTGCTTTATAACAGAGGGGAATTGAGGGTGGGGAAAGAAAGCTTTCACGGGTGTCAAGAATGGTGTACTCGAAAAAAAATGGGGAACACATTACGTAATGTCAATTTGTGATCACTTACTTTTTCCTTGTTCCTATCTTCAAGTAGCGAAACAGTACAGAAAACGCACTTAATGCATTTGTTAGAAAAACTTTTGCAGGCTGACTGGGTTCGATTCTCGGTGGGAGCTCAAATGTTTCGCATTGCACGTTAATAAGTAGGTCCACGTTTGAAACAGCCTTGCTGCTGAAAGGGACACTAAACTAAAATCAACTCTTTTCAAGGCTGGGGTGAAAGAAATGTTCGAACTTATTACAACTCGTGAAAGTGAAGTAGACTGTTTCAATTTAACGTCGTACTATTATGATTTTTATGATAAAGGAGACGGGTGATTACGCCTAATGAATGATGGAAATACTGGTGTAATGAGAAAGTGTTAGGAAAAGGGAACACGCTAATAACCACGGATACCGTCTTATAATTCGTAATATTGCTATAAAGAAAAATAGTAACACCAGCAGAAATGTAGGTGTACAATTGAACTGATGTTAAGTACAAACAGACACTTAAAGAAAGTTTAGTTTAACGTTTGCATTCAACAGCAGCGACCTCTGAGAAAATATTACTTTTGCTACCTTGGAAGAAGTACATATTTCGCCTGCGAGTTCTATGAGATTAATAACGTTGAGAAGGGCAAACAGTGGTTGAATCGAAGTTAACTTATGCAACATATGGCAAAATCGAACCCTTGACCACATAAAACGAAGATAATCAATCGGTAAACATAGGGGAAAACTAAAGAATATACTTGAAAGATAGGATGATATACGAAACGAGAGGAAAACGAAGGTAGATGTATTAACTATGCAACATACGGCGTGAGAATTTAAAAAAAAAAGATAACAAGTATGGACAAGATCCTTGTTAGGATAACAGCATCTCTAAGTAGTGTATTGGTCCTAAAAAGGACCGTTTTTGAACTCAGTGCCAGAACTTCAAACTTAAGCACGTTCCCCACGGATGCGGCGAGCAAGCTGAATGTCCTTAGGCATGATTGTGACTCTCTTTGCGTGAATAGCACACAAGTTGGTGTCTTCGAAAAGCCCTACAAGGTAAGCTTCACTTGCCTCCTGTAAAGCCATGACAGCTGAGCTTTGGAAGCGAAGATCTGTCTTGAAATCTTGTGCAATTTCTCGGACGAGTCGTTGGAAGGGCAGCTTGCGGATGAGCAATTCAGTGCTCTTCTGGTAACGACGAATTTCTCGGAGAGCCACAGTACCAGGCCTGTAACGATGGGGCTTTTTCTCTCCACCGGTAGCTGGAGCACTCTTTCTTGCAGCTTTGGTGGCAAGCTGCTTTCGAGGAGCTTTGCCTCCAGTAGATTTCCTAGCTGTCTGCTTGGTACGTGCCATTGCAACTGTCACGACTTGTTTCAAATAATTGCGCGCTGAATGAAGTCAAGTTATATAAAGAGCAAAACCGTTAAATCAAGCTATTTCTCATTGGATAAAGTCAGTCGAAAAGGACAGTTCTCATTGGCTTAGACACGTTTTGTGTTTTTCCTCCGTGCTTTCCCTGCATGATCGAAGGAACAAAACCACGAGTCTTGGGCTGCTTGGGCTTGTATTTCTCGTGTGTGGTGAGCGAAGCAGTAACATATCGAAATGACAGGACGTGGAAAAGGAGGCAAGGGTCTTGGCAAAGGAGGTGCCAAGCGCCACCGTAAAGTTCTTCGTGACAACATCCAGGGTATCACCAAACCCGCTATTAGGCGTCTTGCTCGCCGTGGTGGTGTGAAGCGTATCTCTGGTCTCATTTATGAAGAGACCCGAGGAGTATTGAAAGTATTCCTGGAGAACGTAATCAGAGATGCTGTTACATACACAGAACACGCCAAGAGGAAGACAGTGACAGCTATGGATGTTGTGTATGCCTTGAAGAGGCAAGGAAGAACCCTGTACGGTTTCGGAGGTTAAGTTGGGGTTCCTCCTATTTTGGATATAAAATTGGCATAAACGGCTCTTTTCAGAGCCAACAAATTTATATAAAGGGAAAGATTTACTTTGTGCGATTTTCTGTTAGATTATAAGAATTCGTGTAACTACATTAAAGCCTTTTGATGCACACAAAATTACAGACGTAGAGAGATTAATTTGAGAAAATCATACGTTTTTTTTTACATTATGTACGTTCATGTATACGTATTCATATGTAGCAGTATTAATGCTGGAGAAGGGGTTCTGGTTGGAAATTGGCGATTTGTTGGAAGTAGCGAGCATGAGAGATGCGAAACGCAAGTCGGAATTTCTGTTCTGACAGTAGGATGTACGTATAGAGGCTTATACAACTTCTATACTGTGCTGTGAGGGGCGAATAATGCGTTAGAAACCTGAATCTTGTCCTTTATCTTGTTTACGTGGTCTTGGGTTCGATTTTTTTCTTTTGCGGTAGTGTCTATTGTGATTTACATGTAAATTAATGACACTTCGTAGCGGGTTAGTAAAATAAAGAGTAATACAAATATGAGATGTAGGTTAATGCATTGTATACTTCACATTATTTACTAAAGAAAGGCAGTAGTTACAAGAAACCTAGGCTCGCTCGTTGGGCACAGTAGCAAATGAGTTCTGAGATCAGAGAATAAGAGTAGTTGCGTATTACAAACCATATACATATAACACATATCACACAAATATGAATATCGACCTTGCAAAGAATAAATCGTACTTAAGTGTGCATTTAATGTCATTACTATGTTGCAAAAGAAATTTAGGAAAGTTTTTTGATCCGCTCTGTTCATGATGTCATTGGGGCATAGTAATGAACAATAATAAATGTCGAGAACATATTGAACAGAGTAATTTCAGCCAAGCCAACGCAAGAGAGAAACATGAGTGCTTTAAGAATGTTGGAAATTCCTTTGTCTAGCATGAAGTACATGAGAATATGTGGTATGAGGTTTTCTTCCATTGCTGAGAATCTGGGCTCGACTGTCCTGTCCTCTGGGTAATATGAGCCCGATGTACGCAAATATCAAAAAAATGTAGCTAGCGACAATACAAAAGGTAATGATCTTATAATTAATAATGTAGTGGGAACTAAGCACATCGCTGTTTGGAGTATTCTAAAGATAGTGTGACTTCCTATGGGCTTCAATTACGATCGACGACTACACATACTAATTAATCGAATAGCAGCGAGAATTTCGAATGACACTAAGCAACTATCTCAGACACTTTTGATGAGTCTGTATATCGAAAACAATTCATTTCAATCGTAAATCTCCTCTATAAAGGGGTTTGTGGCCCTCATAAGGGCCGATTTGTATGAGATATAGGTCTTACATTTATGCCTTCTTCTCAGTTTTCTTGGGCAGAAGTACAGCTTGAATGTTGGGCAAAACACCACCCTGAGCGATTGTAACTCCAGACAACAACTTGTTTAATTCCTCGTCGTTACGGATAGCTAACTGCAGATGACGTGGAATAATCCTAGTCTTCTTGTTGTCACGAGCAGCGTTGCCTGCCAACTCAAGAACTTCAGCTGCCAGGTATTCCATGACTGCAGCCAAATACACGGGAGCGCCAGCACCAACTCGTTCGGCATAGTTACCCTTTCGCAAAAGACGATGGATTCTGCCTACTGGGAATTGAAGGCCAGCCCTGCTGGAGCGGGACTTGCTCTTTCCCTTGACTTTTCCACCTTTGCCGCGACCAGACATTGTTCAATATTCTTTCGTAATAAGATGAGAGGAAAAATTGCGGCCTCCCATGAATCAAGTCAGTTTTGTTACTACTTCAAGCGTGCACCCGAGTGCATCAAATGAAAAGCAAGGCAGTTGGCGCGAATTGAAACACGTACTGTAATTTAAATGAAGTCGATAAATCGGCGGACACATCTAATTTTGCTGAACGAGTGAGTCATCATGCCACCAAAAACTAGCGGAAAGGCTGCAAAGAAGGCTGGTAAAGCCCAAAAGAATATCTCCAAGGGAGATAAGAAGAAGAAGAGGAGGAGGAAGGAGAGCTATGCCATTTACATCTACAAAGTTTTGAAGCAAGTGCATCCTGACACTGGCATATCTAGCAAAGCTATGAGTATCATGAACAGCTTTGTTAATGACATCTTCGAGCGTATTGCTGCTGAAGCTTCTCGTTTGGCCCATTACAATAAGCGGTCAACTATCACCAGCCGGGAAATCCAAACAGCTGTGCGCCTTCTTTTGCCTGGTGAACTTGCCAAGCACGCTGTAAGTGAGGGTACGAAGGCTGTTACCAAGTACACAAGCTCTAAGTAAAAATCTTCTTCAAGATTTTTCATTTCAAACGGTCCTTGTCAGGACCAACACATTATTCGAAAGAGTTAAATCACGAAATTTGCTTCATTCTGTTATGTAGAAACACCTTGAAATCCAATTTCTATATGCTGTTAGTAAAAAAGTAAAGCACATAGCGGAGATGTGTCGTGCTTGTATATGAAAGGCATTTACTCGCCGGAGATCTACACTTAGTCATAATAATTTACTTTTAAAAAGTGGTAATACATTCCGTGTTAAGTATAGTAGTAGGTGCACACGGATCGGAAATCAGGTTATTTTAATGTGCCGTGCAAATAAACAGGCTGTTAGTGTAAGAAATAGTGGGTATAACGCTTAGAATATCGATTAATCGCTATGAAATAATGTTGATAAATTATCTCTTGAAAGTACTATAAAATTAATGTTTCTAGTATTTTCGTACTTGAAGGATAATGAAATTTGAAAAAGAGATGCCAACAGCACCTGGTGTTCCCAGGCGGTCACCCATCCAAGTACTGACCAGGCCCGATGCTGCTTGACTTCGGTGATCGGACGAGAACCGGTATATTCAGCATGGTATGGCCGTTGGCGAATGCATATGGCTTCGAGTGAGTTATTGTAGCTACGTAGGTTTGTCGGTGAATACTCAAAAAGACCAGCGCGTGGAAAGCGTTGCTAATTGTTTTAAGTAATGCATGATTACGAAATTATCGTGGTGAACGATGTGAGAATATTCGTCTTTGTGAAAAACAAAATTAGAAAAAGTATACCAACAGCACCTGGTGTTCCCAGGCGGTCACCCATCCAAGTACTGACCAGGCCCGATGCTGCTTGACTTCGGTGATCGGACGAGAACCGGTATATTCAGCATGGTATGGCCGTTGGCAACTACCTTTTCTTCAATGTCCTGTTAAGGAAGTATGTTTTAAGTAAGAATTGACATTATTAACTATAAAGGCAAGCATATTAACGTCGTTAACATTACTTGGAATATACTAATATTCGAATAAATATTTGAATGTTCGAATGATGAGTGATTCGGATGTTCATAGTGCCACTATGTCCTATCGAGTTTACTATCACGAACCACGTATGAAATTGTATATAAATAAATAAAAATAAATCCTTTATTAAGTATTGATTACAGGAAAAAGGCAAACTTACATTCTTTAATGTACACAATGAAATGTATGAAAGATATTTTTAAGATATGTTTCACTTACCCTTTATAACGCAAGGTAGTTTTCAGTGTAGCATCCTCTTCAGCTGCGAGATAACGTAAGGCAGATGATCATTCAGTCGTGAAGCACTAAAATGTAATATACATTTTAACTATTATCGATAAGAATTATTTACTGCAGGGATGCAAATAAAGTGAGGCAAATTAGTAAATAAAAACCGATACTGTAACTGATAATGTAATTACGTATCTGTATTAGTTGTATATACAGTAATCGCACGATTATCCGCGGAGTTGGATGTTGGCATAATCGCGCATAATCAGCAGTATGAGCAGAAAAGGGAAATGAAATGAAATCTTTAGATTTACGTCGCATACTTATACCGGTTACGCTAAAGGAGACGGTGATGATGAGTACTGAATGAAGAAAGTGGGAGGAAACGGGAGAAACCCGAGAAAACCCATGAGCACGGTCTTTATGCACGACAAAGTTCACACGGCACGAGCTGGGATTGAACCAGGGACCCCAAGCACCGGAGGCCAAAAAAGGGACAAAAAGTCTTTCGTGCAACTTTCGTTTTCGGTAAAAAGTTTACACATAATTTAGAAAGAGTAGTTTTCTGGTCTTTTTATTTCACAAGTTGGTTCATGTCTATATTTTTTACATGCATAAAAAATTTTTCAACTCCCTTGCTTAGTTCCTGTTAAAGACCTCTACCTCTGATTGTATTTTTTGCACATATTCTTATTGTTTTCAGACAACATTTCTAAGAGCGTAATTTATCGTCAGCAAGAAAAGAAAAGGAAAGCCTCGGATAGTGGAATGTGTACTGTATATATATATATATATATATATATATATATATATATATATATATATATATATATATATATATACGTATTAGTATATAGTTTTATTTTATACGTCTCCTATTATTACACAATGTGCAGATATTGTGAAAGCGCAAGTAAATATGTATAACTCCCCGTTCTGCACTTAATAACTTGAAAGAAGTTCGGGGAAGGTAGTGTAACAGAAAGTGCAAACAGAAATGAGGGTTTACAGGCATTTAATATTATTCCGTAGTAGTATGATTTTTTGTAAAATATATATATATATATATATATATATATATATATATATATAAACATACATATTCAATGATATAGTAAGAGGTTAGCAGCACTGATAGAACTGCAGAAAGTACAAAACCGTTAATAAGAAAGAGAGAGAGATGGTGGCCGCTTTTGTGCTTTTCATTGGCTAATTCCGAATTGCGCGCGAATACGTACGAGATTTCTTTCTTTTTCCTCTTCGCAGCCCAGATGTTGCCAATTAGAAGTTTTTAGTACTACATTTGTATGAAAATGTTGCCTTTAAGAAATGTGGTTTGCATACAGAGAAAAGAGCAAAATGAATATTTATCTTAGTGGGCATGAAAAAAGACGAAACATTTTGCAAGATGGACACACGAACTTCCTTAATGCAGGCGTTCAGTACATTATTGTAAAGAAAAAAACACTAAAAAGAATTACTTCAATATCCCTAGCAACATTCAACAATTCATAGAGAAAAATCTTTATTTTGAGAACAATGGAAAACTATGTAATTGTAGATAACTACTAAATTTAATGATTAAGGAAAACGTTTAGGCCCGGCCCTTCAGAAAGAAAGTGCACAGAATTTTCTCTCATGGAAGCAATTGCAAAATCAACATTTTGTTTGCAGTTATAATTAGAGGATCTATATACAGGGTGTTCGAAAAAGAATGTATCCTCTTGAAAGAAAATATTCTCTGGGCCCCTAATCCTTTATATACCGAAAGGAAGTTTGTATAGCATTTTTTCTTACCTTCGTTAGAAGAATTGAAAGTGACTACTATCGTGACACGGGAGATATTTGATCGATAGTCGAATTACTCCCATGCTCGAATGAACACGTCTCTTGTAAGGAGAGGAAAGGCTTCTGTGATCCGCTATCGCAGCTGTGTCATATCTGCAGAGAATGTTAGGACACAAACGTGATCTTTGAGAGCCTCGTGAAAAGAAGTCGCATAGTATCATGTGTGGAGACATCGGGGCCATCTGAAGAACGCTTCATCATTAGGACCAAGGGCGAGTTACGAAACACTCTGGGATATATTTATTAACATAACTTCTCGTCATTCTGCAAGTGTGGTGGAGCTCCATCCTATTGGAAAAGGAAACCTCGGGAGCCCTCTTCATGTGTAGGTATCGTTCACATCTGAAGCATGTGAAGATAGATTACTGTACTATCGTGTACCTAAAATCATTTTCTACGAATACGAACATGTCTACACTGAAGGCAGTGCAGCTCTTTTTCTCTTTTTTTTTGGTCATGTATTGTAACGCGGGGCAATGCACACAATAACATGTAATGTTGTGTATCATCATAAAGGGCCAGGGCGATGATTGGATCTTGATGGACGTGGAGAACTGATAGGTGATGTGAGTGGTATTGTGATCTATGGTTGTATGTTTACTGATGAATGCATAAGGAGAGGTGAAGGGGTTGCCTTTTTTTTTATGTCGATCGGCAGGGAAGCGATTGGGAAACTTTTGACTTTGTTTTTCAACCGAATATATTGATTGAATAGGTCGCCGACAATTTTACGGGGCGTCACGTCGTTGCCTTTTTCATGTCGATCGCGAGCGAAGCGAGCGTTTTTTTTTTTTTTTTTTTACCGACAATATGTATTGAATCGGTTGCCAACACCTTTAGGGGCGCGTCACGTCCTTCTTTCTGTGCTGATCGCGAGCGAAGCGAGCGCGAAATTTTTGACTTTTTTTTTTTTTTTTACCCACAATATTTATTCAATCGGTCGCCAACACTTTTAGGGGTGCGTCACGTCCTCTTTTCTCTGCTGATCGCGAGCGAAGCGAGCGCGAAATTTTGACCTTTTTTTCTCTTTTTAATTCTTTTTTTTTTCTTTAAGAAAAAATATTGATTTCATAGGTCGCCAACATTTTTACGGGATGGAACATCGTTTATTTGTTTTTCCAACCGTCTTTCTGTCTTGAGCCCCCGCCAAGTTAACTTTATGGTGGACAAAAACTATGTGCGGTGGGTTACCGCGGGGTTCTCCCGTTTCCTCCCACTTTCTTCATTCCACCACCATTTCAATCATTTCTCATAATCAGCGCCTCTTTTAGCCTAAGCGGCATAACGTGGGACGTAAAACAAAGATTTCCTTTAGTTGCTTTCTGTCTTGATTACGAGCGCGAAATTTTTTACTTTTTTTTCTTTCTTTTGATATTATTCATTTAATAGGACGGCAACACCTTTACGGGCCGCCGCGTCGTCGTTTACACTTCTTCAGCCCATATTCTTTCTGCTTGTTCGTTTTCCGGCATCTTGTTATCACCGCCCGCGGGAATGCCTATGTCTTTCATCGCTTTTTGAAGCAAATCTTTAATAAATATGCACTCTCACATTTCTACTAATATGCATACCACAGTGGATAGACTGTAACTAGGAAAGCAGAAGCCTGCATATCATATTATTTAACAGTTGAAAGTGAACTGCCATTTTAAGTTTGATTTTGATCAGATGAGTGCAGTTCAACTCGTCGACAATTGTGAAGATTCTCGAGGTTAGGGACCATCCATTTTGTGCTTTGTAATGAAAATGGCTGCAGCCAAACTTCTCTGATCTGAATGAAACTTGGCATGATGATACATCTTGACCTGCTCTACAAGTTTATTTAGTATTTTCCGTTGCGCAGGCTTTTGCTTCTCCAGGTTCTCCCATGGAACTGAGAAACGTATTCAGTCGAACTTCTGCGGTAAGTCAGTATATCATCCTGAGAAGTTTGATCGAGATAGCAGAGGTTCGACTATTCGTTTTTCAATTCCATGTGATATTACAACACGGTGAACTAAATTTATATAGAAACACTTTGATTTTGTTTTCTTTTTTGCTAGCATTAAACTGAGAAAATGTTATTGAATAGACAGAGAACACCACTCAAAGAAAAGTACATCATAAGAATATATATATGGTTGCTGTGGTTCTCGGTTTAATTTGCTAGTTAAGAAACTTGCTCTAAATAAGTACATCTTACAGGTGAAAAACTAAGCCAGGCGATAGAATTAAATATAAAGTTATACACTTTTATTTTACGTTTACTAGTGTTGGGTTACTACTGTAAAATAAGTCAGTATATATGAAAGATAACTGTATTAGGTACTATTTTCCACCGGCGGTGTATTCTTGCATAGTGTACTTAATGTTTACAAGCGGGGCGCTACTAGTATGGATGCATGACAAGTGCTATTGAAACTCGAAAACTAACTGGTTTCCACTACCCTTGCTTATACGTATACCCGCGTCGCCTTCGCTCCTGTTCACTTTGGACGCACATTCTTGCTATCGCTCAGGCCCCCAGCTTTCTCCTGTTTTGGCTCCCTTAAATAGTATTCGTGCTTTTTATTGGCCACCTGGCAAAGCACTTGTAATGATTTTACACCAGTAACTCTAAAATACATGTGTATTACTTTATTTAATTCTGTCGTCTGCAGAATTTTTTTTTTTTTTCGTACAAATATGCCTTTTCATGCAGAACACTGAATTTTGCCTGTAAATTTTTGAGAATATGCTGTGACGAAACTTGAGCACCGTTCTTCTTTTCTTTCTTATCACGAGTCTTCTTTAGCCTAATGAGCACAATCATCACACGATAACGACTATTCTTTTCATTTAACTTGTAAACAAGTTGAACTAATAATAATAATTGATGTACAAAGGAGAAGTGTCCTACATATTTGAGGTAAAAAATAAAATAAATATACTTCTACTTCATCCGTGTTTACAAAGTTAAATGTTATCGATTTACAAAAAATGGTCACCTATCCACACACTGACCAGGCTCGACACTGCTTGACCATACATATTAAAACATCGGTCCCACTGAATACACAAGTAGTAAGCACATTCACATAAAAATAATTAGGATTACAGTATATAAAATGTGTTAATTAAAATAGCAAATGCCTTACCTTATCACAGGCGATCCAAAGCCACTGCACATCATCTGCTACGCACACTATATTCCTCCAATATTTCACTCACTTCCTATATCACGCAACAGAAAATATTAATAAAATTCACTTAGCAACATTTTCATTTTTAATCAACAATACGTATAACAATTAAGAATAAAATTAATTGTGAGCACATTGTTATAATTAGAATACTGTTTTTATTCGTTTACAAATATGGGATTAATATAGAGCTGGCAGCAACAATATATACAACTCATCCTGTATGTATCGTAAATCCTAACTTGAGAAGACATCTCTGACGCAAACAATGAGACAAGAAATCAAATACTATATCCGACACATTTGGGGTTTATTGAACTTCAATGTTGGAAGATACCACCTTGTCGGTAGTACAAATGTAATATCCTTACAACACGCGGAACTTTTGCCAGGCATATCTAGGAATTTGGGAAGATTAATTGATATCCTTAATGTGCAATGTATGATTATGACGCATTGTTATGTACACGCAGACGGAACCAGGACAATCTATAGATGACATTTGCACTGTGTTTGGACAATTTGTTCGCAGAAAGTAACCGTTTTTGTCTATGAATACTTGAGAACATGGAAGGTATGAGATATACATTTTATGCGCAAATATTATAATACAAATCATTGTTAGTTTGGTGGATGCGTGAAAGAAAGAAAAGGAGTAGATTTTTGCAGACGTCCGGATATAAAGCGAGAACTGAGAATACGCATCTATAACATCTATTTTCTTTGTGTTAATGATATCGATGAACTAAACGGGGAAACTAAAATACAACTGTTTGCAGTATAATTCGAAGTATAGTCAAGTGCAGAGGCGTACTCACGGGGTGTCCACCGGGTGCGGACTCCTCGCAAAAGTTCCTAAGTGAACATACATTTGCAGACTTTCTCATTAAATGTAGTTATTAACAGGGAAAATATTGATGTATCATCAATATAAATCTGATCTTACACTTCATCTGTACTCTGTCTGTATCATGTTTTTGTGAAAAAGTAAGTGGAATATTTATCGTGTTTTCGAATGCAGAATAATAGTATATAGACATAGTGGCTTGTAGTATTGGAACCTTGCCCCCCGAAGCTTGGATCCCTTAGAAGAAAAAAAAAATGCATGCGCGCCTGGTGAAATGGTTAACGAATTCAGTTCACTCGATGAATCGACAGATAGTAATACACATTTCGACAGATCGACAGCATTCGACAGATACAGACATATGAAAGTAGCACAAGAATTAGGCGAAAGTCCGTGCGTTTCCTCAATTCACGTAGGAAACAACAGAAAATATCAACTACCATAAAATAATCCGTATATATATTTAATTTATTTGGAATAAAATAAATATAGAAACAACCTGTTCATACATAACTACGGTAAGTGCGTTAATTGCTAACGTAAGAACAAATATGAAACAAGGCACAAAATAAAAAAGAAAAATAAAGTTAAAGGGAATAAATATTTAGGCTTGATTGTCATTCGTATTAAGAAGCTGGGTAATAAAATGTTAAAATCTACAGAAAATTATGAAATTAAATCAGGATTTGAAATAAAAGTCTATACATTGGAAGTAGGCCAGGGAGTTTGCAAGGCAGATGTGTGCGACACGCGTTACTTTATAGATTCCCTTCATTGAACTATAGTAAGCAGTACGAAGATGGTACTTTGCGTATAATCACAGGAAGGATTGAAGTTAATTACCATGGTAATATAATTATTTATTGATAAGTATTTCCATGTTAAATTATGAAAATTATAAGCACAAGGAGGGTGAAAAAGTAGTGTGACCGACTTAGCAATGACTGAAACATAAAATAGAAAAGCGAATAAAAACAAATGCCTTTTGAGTTATGTGGAATAAAGTTTCTTCTAGCCAGTAAGGAAGAATAGGATCTGGTGCATTCATTGAATACCTGAAAAAAATCGTTTATCAAAATAGAAGGAAACACACTTATCGTTGTGGCAACTACGAACTTCTGTTTACCTCAGCCCGCCTCAGCAAGTGCTTTCTATCCGGTCCGCGCTCCGTAACCAAACTCAACGCTGCCTGCCAGCGAAAATACGTGAATGAGAAGACGAAGTGCGCGACACGCGTGTGTTAGTGCTCCGTAAAGTTACGTGTTTTTGTGAGGAAATAAAGACTTTCTTCCCTCAAAAACCATTCAATTAGACACATAAACATTTATTGCAGTGTTTGTGATCTTTACATGTGCAGTGGACAAGTGGAAGTGTCAGTGCTAGTTCTGTGTGCATGTTGCATGCTTTAGTTAGCGTAGTTAGGAGTAGCTAACAACAAAGCACAGCTAGCACTGAAGGCGCCATATTGAGGGTGACGAACAGTTTTGTTCAAGAAGTTGCGTTGCCCCGAGAAGACAGAACTCGAGAGCGCTCTTCTGATTGGTCGGGGAGACGCAAGCAAGGGAGCCAATCAGGGAGCCGCTTTTGCCGAGAACTTCATATAAATATCAGACCCTTCACAACCCAGATCACAGTGCTCTGGAAGCACTCAATGCGTCCAGAACGTCTAAAAAATTAAAAATAGCTCCCTCCCTTAATAAAGACATAGGAAACGGCAAAAAGAAAAATAGGCCGGCTAGGAGCACGCCTAAAAAGCTCCTGGCAACAGGATAACCAACCACTAATATCTTACCAGCTGTACAGCGAACTGATAGAACTGAAAAACAGCCATAGTGTTAGTAATATCACAATACTATAAACTCCGGCCCTTACAAGAGCCACACAGTGAACTCTCATACCAACTACCAATTAGTGCTCTGGCCCTTTCAAGAGCCACAGAGTGGACTCATCACACCAACATAAGCTTCCAAACTCCGGCCCTTACTAGAGCCACCCTGTGAACATTGTACAATATTAGTGCTTCGGCCCTTACAAGGACCACAAGTGTTCTCCGGTAATCCTAGTGAGACATTGAGGAACTAGTGTCTACGACTGGCCCTTTCGAGAGCCACAAAAGAAATCGAAATGCCTTTACAGGCTAAACGTACGCGGAAACCCATCCAGGACAGTAAGAACATTTTGAAAAAGTATAAAGCCTTGAAGTACACGCCCATTGGGCCAGTGCCGAAGAAACGAGTAGTGCCACCCTCCCCCCGAATTATCCCTGAGCCAATGGAGCCTCTACCCACCCACAAACCCACGAAGGACAACCAGCCAGCACCAAAGACAACGAGTCAGGAGGTCTTCCCCCCCTCCCAACCCCACCCCAAGTGGAACAAGCAAACAAGACTAGCGAAGCTGAAACTGACAGCGCGATAGCAGGTCCATCAAGAACATCAAATGACGACACATCAGGATATATCACCCCCAAGAAGACGTTCAGACCAAAAACGTCTTTGTGTGCAACCATCGCTTCTGTAGTGCAATTCAGAAACCAGTACTCGGTGCTTCGACAGCAAAAACTTGACAGAGAAGCAGCAGCCGAAGAGGAAGAGGACGACGAAACCACAATCTCAGAAAAGATCGAGAAGATGGACATCATCCAAGAAACGGGAGAAAGCCCCAAAGAAATCCCCCTCCCGAATCTCGCAACGAAGAAGATACCGCCAATATACATATACGGCATCAAGAACAGAAGTACATACGTCCAGACCTTGGCTGCCACATGTACAGAACCCCCAGAGGCTTTTCACAACAAAGATTTTATAAAAATACACTGCGCCAATATGCAGGATTTCCAGAAAATCGACGCCTACTGCCTCCAGACGAATGCGTCGTACTCCACGGAGCTACCAAAATCAAACAGACCTCTCAAAGTGGTAATCAGGAAGCTACCTCTTGACACATCACCTGACGACATACATAAAGCCTTAGAAACAC
>NW_027657110.1:0-41236 GCF_964235325.1 Thermobia domestica | reverse complement strand
ACAAACTGCACTTAAAAATGAACGTAGTACCTGTTGCTTTAGAAGAAATAGTTAACCCTCTCACGGCTGATGAGACCACGTGACACTCGTTGTAACTGGAAAATGTATGGCTTCAACCACTAATTTCTTCAATTTTTTTAAAAACTCTCCTATTTGGTATATATATGTTGTTAGGCAACTATTCAACAATATAGCATTTGTCATGCTACATATATATTATATTGTTATCCATTGTTACTATATACTACATACTATTCGCCATATCTCCCAAAGTTATTTACATATTTTGACGAAATAAAGCTCAAATTGAATAGCAAACCTATCCATTTTGTACGGCTGCGATAAATGTCCTTTGCCCTTAGAGAAACGTTAAAATTCCTCTTATAACGTTTGTTTCTCTTTTTTAGTTTTTTTTTTTCAAAATAAAACAGATTCGATTCCATTATATAGTGGCTTTGACACACCATACTGTGGTTAACGAATGATAAAAGAGGAATATGTTACTGTGCCATTCAGAAGTACATACAGGGCAATCGTTAATATATGCACTTTCTTCACATTTTGAAAACCAATTTATACTTTCTGTACTACAAAGCTGAATTTGCCATCACCCTGTATATTTTTTCCAAATCTCAACCAAATATGCTACTAAATGTTCTACACATCATCACGAGAAAATAAATGCACGAATTACTACAAACTGCACTAAAAAATGAACGTAGTACCTGTTGCTTTAGAAGAAATAGTTAACCCTCTCACGGCTGATGAGACCACGTGACACTCGTTGTAACTGGAAAATGTATGGCTTCAACCACTAATTTCTTCAATTTTTTAAAAACTCTCCTATTTGGTATATATATGTTGTTAGGCAACTATTAAACAATTTAGCATATGTCATTCTACATATATATTATATTGTTATCCATTGTTACTATATACTACATACTATTCGCCATATCTCCCAAAGTTATTTACATATTTTGACGAAATAAAAGCTCAAATTGAAGAGGAAACCCCTCCATTTTGTACGGTTGCGCTAAGGTCCTTTGCCCTTGAAGAAGCGTTAAAATTCCTCTTATAACGTTTGTTTCTCTTTTTTAGTTTTTTCAAAATAAAACAGATTCGATTCCATTATATGTGGCTTTGACACACCATACTGTGGTTAACGAATGATAAAAGAGGAATATGTTACTGTACCATTCAGAAGTACATACAGGACATTCGTTAATATATGCACTTTCTTCACATTTTGAAAACCAATTTATACTTTCTGTACTACAAAGCTGAATTTGGCATCACCCTGTATATTTTTTCCAAATCTCAACCAAATATGCTAACTAAATGTTCTACACATCATCACGAGAAAATAAATGCACAAATTACTACAAACTGCACTAAAAAATGAACGTAGTACCTGTTGCTTTAGAAGAAATAGTTAACCCTCTCACGGCTGATGAGACCACGTGACACTCGTTGTAACTGGAAAATGTATGGCTTCAACCACTAATTTCTTCAATTTTTTTAAAAACTCTCCTATTTGGTATATATATGTTGTTAGGCAACTATTCAACAATATAGCATTTGTCATGCTACATATATATTATATTGTTATCCATTGTTACTATATACTACATACTATTCGCCATATCTCCCAAAGTTATTTACATATTTTGACGAAATAAAGCTCAAATTGAAGAGCAAACCTATCCATTTTGTACGGTTGCGATAAGTGTCCTTTGCCCTTCAAGAAACGTTAAAATTCCTCTTATAACGTTTGTTTCTCTTTTTTAGTTTTTTTTTTTCAAAATAAAACAGATTCGATTCCATTATATGTGGCTTTGACACACCATACTGTGGTTAACGAATGATAAAAGAGGAATATGTTACTGTGCCATTCAGAAGTACATACAGGGCATTCGTTAATATATGCACTTTCTTCACATTTTGAAAACCAATTTATACTTTCTGTACTACAAAGCTGAATTTTGCATCACCCTGTATATTTTTTCCAAATCTCAACCAAATATGCTAACTAAATGTTCTACACATCATCAGCGGAAAATAAATGCACAAATTACTACAAACTGCACTAAAAAATGAACGTAGTACCTGTTGCTTTAGAAGAAATAATTAACCCTCTCACGGCTGATGAGACCACGTGACACTCGTTGTAACTGGAAAATGTATGGCTTAAACCACTAATTTCTTCAATTTTTTTAAAAAAACACTCCTATTTGGTATATATATGTTGTTAGGCAACTATTCAACAATATAGCATATGTCATTCTACATATATATTATATTGTTAATCATTGTTACTATATACTACATACTATACGCCATATCTCCCAAAGTTATTTACATATTTTGACGAAATAAAGCTCAAATTGAAAAGGAAACCCCTCCATTTTGTCCTTTTGCGATAAGGGTCCTTTGCCCTTGAAAAAACGTTAAAATTCCTCTTATAACGTTTGTTTCTGTTTTTTTAGTTTTTTCAAAATATAACAGATTCGATTCCATTATATGTGGCTTTGACACACCATACTGTGGTTGACGAATGATAAAAGAGGAATATGTTACTGTGCCATTCAGAAGTACATACAGGGCATTCGTTAATATATGCACTTTCTTCACATTTTGAAAACCAATTTATACTTTCTGTACTACAAAGCTGAATTTTGCATCACCCTGTATATTTTTTCCAAATCTCAACTAAATATGCTAACTAAATGTTCTACACATCATCACGGGAAAATAAATGCACAAATTACTACAAACTGCATTAAAAAATGAACGTAGTACCTGTTGCTTTAGAAGAAATAGTTAACCCTCTCACGGCTGATGAGACCACGTGACACTCGTTGTAACTGGAAAATGTATGGCTTCAACACTAATTTCTTCAATTTTTTTTAAAAACTCTTCTATTTGGTATATATATGTTGTTAGGCAACTATTCAACAATATAGCATTTGTCATGCTACATATATATTATATTGTTATCCATTGTTACTATATACTACATACTATTCGCCATATCTCCCAAAGTTATTTACATATTTTGACGAAATAAAGCTCAAATTGAAGAGCAAACCTATCCATTTTGTACGGTTGCGATAAGTGTCCTTTGCGCTTCAAGAAACGTTAAAATTCCTCTTATAACGTTTGTTTCTCTTTTTTAGGTTTTTTTTTTGAAAATAAAACAGATTCGATTCCATTATATGTGGCTTTGACACACCATACTGTCGTTAACGAATGATAAAAGAGGAATATGTTACTGTGCCATTCAGAAGTACATACAGGGCATTCGTTAATATATGCACTTTCTTCACATTTTGAAAACCAATTTATACTTTCTGTACTACAAAGCTGAATTTTGCATCACCCTGTATATTTTTTCCAAATCTCAACTAAATATGCTAACTAAATGTTCTACACATCATCAGCGGAAAATAAATGCACAAATTACTACAAACTGCACTAAAAAATGAACGTAGTACCTGTTGCTTTAGAAGAAATAATTAACCCTCTCACGGCTGATGAGACCACGTGACACTCGTTGTAACTGGAAAATGTATGGCTTAAACCACTAATTTCTTCAATTTTTTAAAAAAACTCTCCTATTTGGTATATATATGTTGTTAGGCAACTATTCAACAATATAGCATATGTCATTCTACATATATATTATATTGTTAATCATTGTTACTATATACTACATACTATTCGCCATATCTCCCAAATTTATTTACATATTTTGACGAAATAAAGCTAAAATTGAAGAGGAAACCCCTCCATTTTGTCCTTTTGCGATAAGGGTCCTTTGCCCTTGAAGAAACGTTAAAATTCCTCTTATAACGTTTGTTTCTCTTTTTTAGTTTTTTCAAAATAAAACAGATTCGATTCCATTATATGTGGCTTTGACACACCATACTGTGGTTAACGAATGATAAAAGAGGAATATGTTACTGTACCATTCAGAAGTACATACAGGACATTCGTTAATATATGCACTTTCTTCACATTTTGAAAACCAATTTATACTTTCTGTACTACAAAGCTGAATTTGGCATCACCCTGTATATTTTTTCCAAATCTCAACCAAATATGCTAACTAAATGTTCTACACATCATCACGAGAAAATAAATGCACAAATTACTACAAACTGCACTTAAAAATGAACGTAGTACCTGTTGCTTTAGAAGAAATAGTTAACCCTCTCACGGCTGATGAGACCACGTGACACTCGTTGTAACTGGAAAATGTATGGCTTCAACCACTAATTTCTTCAATTTTTTTAAAAACTCTCCTATTTGGTATATATATGTTGTTAGGCAACTATTCAACAATATAGCATTTGTCATGCTACATATATATTATATTGTTATCCATTGTTACTATATACTACATACTATTCGCCATATCTCCCAAAGTTATTTACATATTTTGACGAAATAAAGCTCAAATTGAATAGCAAACCTATCCATTTTGTACGGCTGCGATAAATGTCCTTTGCCCTTAGAGAAACGTTAAAATTCCTCTTATAACGTTTGTTTCTCTTTTTTAGTTTTTTTTTTTCAAAATAAAACAGATTCGATTCCATTATATAGTGGCTTTGACACACCATACTGTGGTTAACGAATGATAAAAGAGGAATATGTTACTGTGCCATTCAGAAGTACATACAGGGCAATCGTTAATATATGCACTTTCTTCACATTTTGAAAACCAATTTATACTTTCTGTACTACAAAGCTGAATTTGCCATCACCCTGTATATTTTTTCCAAATCTCAACTAAATATGCTAACTAAATGTTCTACACATCATCACGGGAAAATAAATGCACAAATTACTAAAAACTGCATTAAAAAATGAACGTAGTACCTGTTGCTTTAGAAGAAATAGTTAACCCTCTCACGGCTGATGAGACCACGTGACACTCGTTGTAACTGGAAAATGTATGGCTTCAACCACTAATTTCTTCAATTTTTTTAAAAACTCTCCTATTTGGTATATATATGTTGTTAGGCAACTATTCAACAATATAGCATTTGTCATGCTACATATATATTATATTGTTATCCATTGTTACTATATACTACATACTATTCGCCATATCTCCCAAAGTTATTTACATATTTTGACGAAATAAAGCTCAAATTGAAGAGCAAACCTATCCATTTTGTACGGTTGCGATAAGTGTCCTTTGCCCTTCAAGAAACGTTAAAATTCCTCTTATAACGTTTGTTTCTCTTTTTTAGTTTTTTTTTTCAAAATAAAACAGATTCGATTCCATTATATGTGGCTTTGACACACCATACTGTGGTTAACGAATGATAAAAGAGGAATATGTTACTGTGCCATTCAGAAGTACATACAGGGCATTCGTTAATATATGCACTTTCTTCACATTTTGAAAACCAATTTATACTTTCTGTACTACAAAGCTGAATTTTGCATCACCCTGTATATTTTTTCCAAATCTCAACCAAATATGCTAACTAAATGTTCTACACATCATCAGCGGAAAATAAATGCACAAATTACTACAAACTGCACTAAAAAATGAACGTAGTACCTGTTGCTTTAGAAGAAATAATTAACCCTCTCACGGCTGATGAGACCACGTGACACTCGTTGTAACTGGAAAATGTATGGCTTAAACCACTAATTTCTTCAATTTTTTTAAAAAAACACTCCTATTTGGTATATATATGTTGTTAGGCAACTATTCAACAATATAGCATATGTCATTCTACATATATATTATATTGTTAATCATTGTTACTATATACTACATACTATACGCCATATCTCCCAAAGTTATTTACATATTTTGACGAAATAAAGCTCAAATTGAAAAGGAAACCCCTCCATTTTGTCCTTTTGCGATAAGGGTCCTTTGCCCTTGAAAAAACGTTAAAATTCCTCTTATAACGTTTGTTTCTGTTTTTTTAGTTTTTTCAAAATATAACAGATTCGATTCCATTATATGTGGCTTTGACACACCATACTGTGGTTGACGAATGATAAAAGAGGAATATGTTACTGTGCCATTCAGAAGTACATACAGGGCATTCGTTAATATATGCACTTTCTTCACATTTTGAAAACCAATTTATACTTTCTGTACTACAAAGCTGAATTTTGCATCACCCTGTATATTTTTTCCAAATCTCAACTAAATATGCTAACTAAATGTTCTACACATCATCACGGGAAAATAAATGCACAAATTACTACAAACTGCATTAAAAAATGAACGTAGTACCTGTTGCTTTAGAAGAAATAGTTAACCCTCTCACGGCTGATGAGACCACGTGACACTCGTTGTAACTGGAAAATGTATGGCTTCAACCACTAATTTCCTCAATTTTTTTAAAAACTCTCCTATTTGGTATATATATGTTGTTAGGCAACTATTCAACAATATAGCATATGTCATTCTACATATATATTATATTGTTATCCATTGTTACTATATACTACATACTATTCGCCATATCTCCCAAAGTTATTTACATATTTTGACGAAATAAAGCTCAAATTGAAGAGGAAACCCCTCCATTTTGTCCTTTTGCGATAAGGGTCCTTTGCCCTTGAAAAAACGTTAAAATTCCTCTTATAACGTTTTTTTCTCTTTTTTAGTTTTTTCAAAATAAAACAGATTCGATTCCATTATATGTGGCTTTGACACACCATACTGTGGTTAACGAATGATAAAAGAGGAATATGTTACTGTACCATTCAGAAGTACATACAGGACATTCGTTAATATATGCACTTTCTTCACATTTTGAAAACCAATTTATACTTTCTGTACTACAAAGCTGAATTTGGCATCACCCTGTATATTTTTTCCAAATCTCAACCAAATATGCTAACTAAATGTTCTACACATCATCGCGAGAAAATAAATGCACAAATTACTACAAACTGCACTAAAAAATGAACGTAGTACCTGTTGCTTTAGAAGAAATAGTTAACCCTCTCACGGCTGATGAGACCACGTGACACTCGTTGTAACTGGAAAATGTATGGCTTCAACCACTAATTTCTTCAATTTTTTTAAAAAACTCTCCTATTTGCTATATATATGTTGTTAGGCAACTATTCAACAATACAGCATATGTCATTCTACATATATATTATATTGTTAATCATTGTTACTATATACTACATACTATTCGCCATATCTCTCAAAGTTATTTACATATCTTGACGAAATAAAGCTAAAATTGAAGAGGAAACCCCTCCATTTTGTCCTTTTGCGATAAGGGTCCTTTGCCCTTGAAGAAACGTTAAAATTCCTCTTATAACGTTTGTTTCTCTTTTTTAGTTTTTTCAAATTAAAACAGATTCGATTCCATTATATGTGGCTTTGACACACCATACTGTGGTTAACGAATGATAAAAGAGGAATATGTTACTGTACCATTCAGAAGTACATACAGGACATTCGTTAATATATGCACTTTCTTCACATTTTGAAAACCAATTTATACTTTCTGTACTACAAAGCTGAATTTGCCATCACCCTGTATATTTTTCCCAAATCTCAACCAAATATGCTACTAAATGTTCTACACATCATCACGAGAAAATAAATGCACAAATTACTACAAACTGCACTAAAAAATGAACGTAGTACCTGTTGCTTTAGAAGAAATAGTTAACCCTCTCACGGCTGATGAGACCACGTGACACTCGTTGTAACTGGAAAATGTATGGCTTCAACCACTAATTTCTTCAATTTTTTTTAAAAACTCTCCTATTTGGTATATATATGTGGTTAGGCAACTATTCAACAATATAGCATATGTCATTCTACATATATATTATATTGTTAATCATTGTTACTATATACTACATACTATTCGCCATATCTCCCAAAGTTATTTACATATTTTGACGAAATAAAGCTAAAATTGAAAAGGAAACCCCTCCATTTTGTACGGTTGCGCTAAGGTCCTTTGCCCTTGAAGAAACGTTAAAATTCCTCCTATAAGGTTTGTTTCTCTTTTTTAGTTTTTTCAAAATAAAACAGATTCGATTCCATTATATGTGGCTTTGACACACCATACTGTGGTTGACGAATGATAAAAGAGGAATATGTTACTGTGCCATTCAGAAGTACATACAGGGCATTCGTTAATATATGCACTTTCTTCACATTTTGAAAACCAATTTATACTTTCTGTACTACAAAGCTGAATTTGGCATCACCCTGTATATTTTTTCCAAATCTCAACTAAATATGCTAACTAAATGTTCTACACATCATCACGGGAAAATAAATGCACAAATTACTACAAACTGCATTAAAAAATGAACGTAGTACCTGTTGCTTTAGAAGAAATAGTTAACCCTCTCACGGCTGATGAGACCACGTGACACTCGTTGTAACTGGAAAATGTATGGCTTCAACCACTAATTTCCTCAATTTTTTTAAAAACTCTCCTATTTGGTATATATATGTTGTTAGGCAACTATTCAACAATATAGCATATGTCATTCTACATATATATTATATTGTTATCCATTGTTACTATATACTACATACTATTCGCCATATCTCCCAAAGCTATTTACATATTTTGACGAAATAAAGCTCAAATTGAAGAGGAAACCCCTCCATTTTGTCCTTTTGCGATAAGGGTCCTTTGCCCTTGAAAAAACGTTAAAATTCCTCTTATAACGTTTTTTCTCTTTTTTAGTTTTTTCAAAATAAAACAGATTCGATTCCATTATATGTGGCTTTGACACACCATACTGTGGTTAACGAATGATAAAAGAGGAATATGTTACTGTACCATTCAGAAGTACATACAGGACATTCGTTAATATATGCACTTTCTTCACATTTTGAAAACCAATTTATACTTTCTGTACTACAAAGCTGAATTTGGCATCACCCTGTATATTTTTTCCAAATCTCAACCAAATATGCTAACTAAATGTTCTACACATCATCGCGAGAAAATAAATGCACAAATTACTACAAACTGCACTAAAAAATGAACGTAGTACCTGTTGCTTTAGAAGAAATAGTTAACCCTCTCACGGCTGATGAGACCACGTGACACTCGTTGTAACTGGAAAATGTATGGCTTCAACCACTAATTTCTTCAATTTTTTTTAAAAACTCTCCTATTTGCTATATATATGTTGTTAGGCAACTATTCAACAATACAGCATATGTCATTCTACATATATATTATATTGTTAATCATTGTTACTATATACTACATACTATTCGCCATATCTCTCAAAGTTATTTACATATCTTGACGAAATAAAGCTAAAATTGAAGAGGAAACCCCTCCATTTTGTCCTTTTGCGATAAGGGTCCTTTGCCCTTGAAGAAACGTTAAAATTCCTCTTATAACGTTTGTTTCTCTTTTTAGTTTTTTCAAATTAAAACAGATTCGATTCCATTATATGTGGCTTTGACACACCATACTGTGGTTAACGAATGATAAAAGAGGAATATGTTACTGTACCATTCAGAAGTACATACAGGACATTCGTTAATATATGCACTTTCTTCACATTTTGAAAACCAATTTATACTTTCTGTACTACAAAGCTGAATTTGCCATCACCCTGTATATTTTTCCCAAATCTCAACCAAATATGCTACTAAATGTTCTACACATCATCACGAGAAAATAAATGCACAAATTACTACAAACTGCACTAAAAAATGAACGTAGTACCTGTTGCTTTAGAAGAAATAGTTAACCCTCTCACGGCTGATGAGACCACGTGACACTCGTTGTAACTGGAAAATGTATGGCTTCAACCACTAATTTCTTCAATTTTTTTAAAAACTCTCCTATTTGGTATATATATGTGGTTAGGCAACTATTCAACAATATAGCATATGTCATTCTACATATATATTATATTGTTAATCATTGTTACTATATACTACATACTATTCGCCATATCTCCCAAAGTTATTTACATATTTTGACGAAATAAAGCTAAAATTGAAAAGGAAACCCCTCCATTTTGTACGGTTGCGCTAAGGTCCTTTGCCCTTGAAGAAACGTTAAAATTCCTCCTATAAGGTTTGTTACTCTTTTTTAGTTTTTTCAAAATAAAAGAGATTCGATTCCATTATATGTGGCTTTGACACACCATACTGTGGTTGACGAATGATAAAAGAGGAATATGTTACTGTGCCATTCAGAAGTACATACAGGGCATTCGTTAATATATGCACTTTCTTCACATTTTGAAAACCAATTTATACTTTCTGTACTACAAAGCTGAATTTGGCATCACCCTGTATATTTTTTCCAAATCTCAACTAAATATGCTAACTAAATGTTCTACACATCATCACGGGAAAATAAATGCACAAATTACTACAAACTGCATTAAAAAATGAACGTAGTACCTGTTGCTTTAGAAGAAATAGTTAACCCTCTCACGGCTGATGAGACCACGTGACACTCGTTGTAACTGGAAAATGTATGGCTTCAACCACTAATTTCCTCAATTTTTTTAAAAACTCTCCTATTTGGTATATATATGTTGTTAGGCAACTATTCAACAATATAGCATATGTCATTCTACATATATATTATATTGTTATCCATTGTTACTATATACTACATACTATTCGCCATATCTCCCAAAACTATTTACATATTTTGACGAAATAAAGCTCAAATTGAAGAGGAAACCCCTCCATTTTGTCCTTTTGCGATAAGGGTCCTTTGCCCTTGAAAAAACGTTAAAATTCCTCTTATAACGTTTTTTTCTCTTTTTTAGTTTTTTCAAAATAAAACAGATTCGATTCCATTATATGTGGCTTTGACACACCATACTGTGGTTAACGAATGATAAAAGAGGAATATGTTACTGTACCATTCAGAAGTACATACAGGACATTCGTTAATATATGCACTTTCTTCACATTTTGAAAACCAATTTATACTTTCTGTACTACAAAGCTGAATTTGGCATCACCCTGTATATTTTTTCCAAATCTCAACCAAATATGCTAACTAAATGTTCTACACATCATCGCGAGAAAATAAATGCACAAATTACTACAAACTGCACTAAAAAATGAACGTAGTACCTGTTGCTTTAGAAGAAATAGTTAACCCTCTCACGGCTGATGAGACCACGTGACACTCGTTGTAACTGGAAAATGTATGGCTTCAACCACTAATTTCTTCAATTTTTTAAAAAACTCTCCTATTTGCTATATATATGTTGTTAGGCAACTATTCAACAATACAGCATATGTCATTCTACATATATATTATATTGTTAATCATTGTTACTATATACTACATACTATTCGCCATATCTCTCAAAGTTATTTACATATCTTGACGAAATAAAGCTAAAATTGAAGAGGAAACCCCTCCATTTTGTCCTTTTGCGATAAGGGTCCTTTGCCCTTGAAGAAACGTTAAAATTCCTCTTATAACGTTTGTTTCTCTTTTTTAGTTTTTTCAAATTAAAACAGATTCGATTCCATTATATGTGGCTTTGACACACCATACTGTGGTTAACGAATGATAAAAGAGGAATATGTTACTGTACCATTCAGAAGTACATACAGGACATTCGTTAATATATGCACTTTCTTCACATTTTGAAAACCAATTTATACTTTCTGTACTACAAAGCTGAATTTGCCATCACCCTGTATATTTTTCCCAAATCTCAACCAAATATGCTACTAAATGTTCTACACATCATCACGAGAAAATAAATGCACAAATTACTACAAACTGCACTAAAAAATGAACGTAGTACCTGTTGCTTTAGAAGAAATAGTTAACCCTCTCACGGCTGATGAGACCACGTGACACTCGTTGTAACTGGAAAATGTATGGCTTCAACCACTAATTTCTTCAATTTTTTTAAAAACTCTCCTATTTGGTATATATATGTGGTTAGGCAACTATTCAACAATATAGCATATGTCATTCTACATATATATTATATTGTTAATCATTGTTACTATATACTACATACTATTCGCCATATCTCCCAAAGTTATTTACATATTTTGACGAAATAAAGCTCAAATTGAAAAGGAAACCCCTCCATTTTGTACGGTTGCGCTAAGGTCCTTTGCCCTTGAAGAAACGTTAAAATTCCTCCTATAAGGTTTGTTTCTTTTTTTAGTTTTTTCAAAATAAAACAGATTCGATTCCATTATATGTGGCTTTGACACACCATACTGTGGTTAACGAATGATAAAAGAGGAATATGTTACTGTACCATTCAGAAGTACATACAGGACATTCGTTAATATATGCACTTTCTTCACATTTTGAAAACCAATTTATACTTTCTGTACTACAAAGCTGAATTTGGCATCACCCTGTATATTTTTTCCAAATCTCAACCAAATATGCTAACTAAATGTTCTACACATCATCACGAGAAAATAAATGCACAAATTACTACAAACTGCACTAAAAAATGAACGTAGTACCTGTTGCTTTAGAAGAAATAGTTAACCCTCTCACGGCTGATGAGACCACGTGACACTCGTTGTAACTGGAAAATGTATGGCTTCAACCACTAATTTCTTCAATTTTTTTAAAAACTCTCCTATTTGGTATATATATGTTGTTAGGCAACTATTCAACAATATAGCATTTGTCATGCTACATATATATTATATTGTTATCCATTGTTACTATATACTACATACTATTCGCCATATCTCCCAAAGTTATTTACATATTTTGACGAAATAAAGCTCAAATTGAAGAGCAAACCTATCCTATTTGTACGGTTGCGATAAGTGTCCTTTGCCCTTCAAGAAACGTTAAAATTCCTCTTATAACGTTTGTTTCTCTTTTTTAGTTTTTTTTTTTCAAAATAAAACAGATTCGATTCCATTATATGTGGCTTTGACACACCATACTGTCGTTAACGAATGATAAAAGAGGAATATGTTACTGTGCCATTCAGAAGTACATACAGGGCATTCGTTAATATATGCACTTTCTTCACATTTTGAAAACCAATTTATACTTTCTGTACTACAAAGCTGAATTTTGCATCACCCTGTATATTTTTTCCAAATCTCAACCAAATATGCTAACTAAATGTTCTACACATCATCAGCGGAAAATAAATGCACAAATTACTACAAACTGCACTAAAAAATGAACGTAGTACCTGTTGCTTTAGAAGAAATAATTAACCCTCTCACGGCTGATGAGACCACGTGACACTCGTTGTAACTGGAAAATGTATGGCTTAAACCACTAATTTCTTCAATTTTTTTAAAAAAACACTCCTATTTGGTATATATATGTTGTTAGGCAACTATTCAACAATATAGCATATGTCATTCTACATATATATTATATTGTTAATCATTGTTACTATATACTACATACTATACGCCATATCTCCCAAAGTTATTTACATATTTTGACGAAATAAAGCTCAAATTGAAAATGAAACCCCTCCATTTTGTCCTTTTGCGATAAGGGTCCTTTGCCCTTGAAAAAACGTTAAAATTCCTCTTATAACGTTTGTTTCTGTGTTTTTAGTTTTTTCAAAATATAACAGATTCGATTCCATTATATGTGGCTTTGACACACCATACTGTGGTTGACGAATGATAAAAGAGGAATATGTTACTGTGCCATTCAGAAGTACATACAGGGCATTCGTTAATATATGCACTTTCTTCACATTTTGAAAACCAATTTATACTTTCTGTACTACAAAGCTGAATTTTGCATCACCCTGTATATTTTTTCCAAATCTCAACTAAATATGCTAACTAAATGTTCTACACATCATCACGGGAAAATAAATGCACAAATTACTACAAACTGCATTAAAAAATGAACGTAGTACCTGTTGCTTTAGAAGAAATAGTTAACCCTCTCACGGCTGATGAGACCACGTGACACTCGTTGTAACTGGAAAATGTATGGCTTCAACCACTAATTTCCTCAATTTTTTTAAAAACTCTCCTATTTGGTATATATATGTTGTTAGGCAACTATTCAACAATATAGCATATGTCATTCTACATATATATTATATTGTTATCCATTGTTACTATATACTACATACTATTCGCCATATCTCCCAAAGCTATTTACATATTTTGACGAAATAAAGCTCAAATTGAAGAGGATACCCCTCCATTTTGTCCTTTTGCGATAAGGGTCCTTTGCCCTTGAAAAAACGTTAAAATTCCTCTTATAACGTTTTTTTCTCTTTTTTAGTTTTTTCAAAATAAAACAGATTCGATTCCATTATATGTGGCTTTGACACACCATACTGTGGTTAACGAATGATAAAAGAGGAATATGTTACTGTACCATTCAGAAGTACATACAGGACATTCGTTAATATATGCACTTTCTTCACATTTTGAAAACCAATTTATACTTTCTGTACTACAAAGCTGAATTTGGCATCACCCTGTATATTTTTTCCAAATCTCAACCAAATATGCTAACTAAATGTTCTACACATCATCGCGAGAAAATAAATGCACAAATTACTACAAACTGCACTAAAAAATGAACGTAGTACCTGTTGCTTTAGAAGAAATAGTTAACCCTCTCACGGCTGATGAGACCACGTGACACTCGTTGTAACTGGAAAATGTATGGCTTCAACCACTAATTTCTTCAATTTTTTTTAAAAACTCTCCTATTTGCTATATATATGTTGTTAGGCAACTATTCAACAATACAGCATATGTCATTCTACATATATATTATATTGTTAATCATTGTTACTATATACTACATACTATTCGCCATATCTCTCAAAGTTATTTACATATCTTGACGAAATAAAGCTAAAATTGAAGAGGAAACCCCTCCATTTTGTCCTTTTGCGATAAGGGTCCTTTGCCCTTGAAGAAACGTTAAAATTCCTCTTATAACGTTTGTTTCTCTTTTTTAGTTTTTTCAAATTAAAACAGATTCGATTCCATTATATGTGGCTTTGACACACCATACTGTGGTTAACGAATGATAAAAGAGGAATATGTTACTGTACCATTCAGAAGTACATACAGGACATTCGTTAATATATGCACTTTCTTCACATTTTGAAAACCAATTTATACTTTCTGTACTACAAAGCTGAATTTGCCATCACCCTGTATATTTTTCCCAAATCTCAACCAAATATGCTACTAAATGTTCTACACATCATCACGAGAAAATAAATGCACAAATTACTACAAACTGCACTAAAAAATGAACGTAGTACCTGTTGCTTTAGAAGAAATAGTTAACCCTCTCACGGCTGATGAGACCACGTGACACTCGTTGTAACTGGAAAATGTATGGCTTCAACCACTAATTTCTTCAAT
Source organism: Thermobia domestica (assembly GCF_964235325.1). Taxonomy (NCBI): domain Eukaryota; kingdom Metazoa; phylum Arthropoda; class Insecta; order Zygentoma; family Lepismatidae; genus Thermobia; species Thermobia domestica. The sequence goes on along the minus strand of NW_027657110.1, from coordinate 25,890 downwards.
TTTTTTAAAAACTCTCCTATTTGGTATATATATGTGGTTAGGCAACTATTCAACAATATAGCATATGTCATTCTACATATATATTATATTGTTAATCATTGTTACTATATACTACATACTATTCGCCATATCTCCCAAAGTTATTTACATATTTTGACGAAATAAAGCTAAAATTGAAAAGGAAACCCCTCCATTTTGTACGGTTGCGCTAAGGTCCTTTGCCCTTGAAGAAACGTTAAAATTCCTCCTATAAGGTTTGTTTCTCTTTTTTAGTTTTTTCAAAATAAAACAGATTCGATTCCATTATATGTGGCTTTGACACACCATACTGTGGTTGACGAATGATAAAAGAGGAATATGTTACTGTGCCATTCAGAAGTACATACAGGGCATTCGTTAATATATGCACTTTCTTCACATTTTGAAAACCAATTTATACTTTCTGTACTACAAAGCTGAATTTTGCATCACCCTGTATATTTTTTCCAAATCTCAACTAAATATGCTAACTAAATGTTCTACACATCATCACGGGAAAATAAATGCACAAATTACTACAAACTGCATTAAAAAATGAACGTAGTACCTGTTGCTTTAGAAGAAATAGTTAACCCTCTCACGGCTGATGAGACCACGTGACACTCGTTGTAACTGGAAAATGTATGGCTTCAACCACTAATTTCCTCAATTTTTTTTAAAACTCTCCTATTTGGTATATATATGTTGTTAGGCAACTATTCAACAATATAGCATATGTCATTCTACATATATATTATATTGTTATCCATTGTTACTATATACTACATACTATTCGCCATATCTCCCAAAGCTATTTACATATTTTGACGAAATAAAGCTCAAATTGAAGAGGATACCCCTCCATTTTGTCCTTTTGCGATAAGGGTTCTTTGCCCTTGAAAAAACGTTAAAATTCCTCTTATAACGTTTTTTTCTCTTTTTTAGTTTTTTCAAAATAAAACAGATTCGATTCCATTATATGTGGCTTTGACACACCATACTGTGGTTAACGAATGATAAAAGAGGAATATGTTACTGTACCATTCAGAAGTACATACAGGACATTCGTTAATATATGCACTTTCTTCACATTTTGAAAACCAATTTATACTTTCTGTACTACAAAGCTGAATTTGGCATCACCCTGTATATTTTTTCCAAATCTCAACCAAATATGCTAACTAAATGTTCTACACATCATCGCGAGAAAATAAATGCACAAATTACTACAAACTGCACTAAAAAATGAACGTAGTACCTGTTGCTTTAGAAGAAATAGTTAACCCTCTCACGGCTGATGAGACCACGTGACACTCGTTGTAACTGGAAAATGTATGGCTTCAACCACTAATTTCTTCAATTTTTTTTAAAAACTCTCCTATTTGCTATATATATGTTGTTAGGCAACTATTCAACAATACAGCATATGTCATTCTACATATATATTATATTGTTAATCATTGTTACTATATACTACATACTATTCGCCATATCTCTCAAAGTTATTTACATATCTTGACGAAATAAAGCTAAAATTGAAGAGGAAACCCCTCCATTTTGTCCTTTTGCGATAAGGGTCCTTTGCCCTTGAAGAAACGTTAAAATTCCTCTTATAACGTTTGTTTCTCTTTTTTAGTTTTTTCAAATTAAAACAGATTCGATTCCATTATATGTGGCTTTGACACACCATACTGTGGTTAACGAATGATAAAAGAGGAATATGTTACTGTACCATTCAGAAGTACATACAGGACATTCGTTAATATATGCACTTTCTTCACATTTTGAAAACCAATTTATACTTTCTGTACTACAAAGCTGAATTTGCCATCACCCTGTATATTTTTCCCAAATCTCAACCAAATATGCTACTAAATGTTCTACACATCATCACGAGAAAATAAATGCACAAATTACTACAAACTGCACTAAAAAATGAACGTAGTACCTGTTGCTTTAGAAGAAATAGTTAACCCTCTCACGGCTGATGAGACCACGTGACACTCGTTGTAACTGGAAAATGTATGGCTTCAACCACTAATTTCTTCAATTTTTTTAAAAACTCTCCTATTTGGTATATATATGTGGTTAGGCAACTATTCAACAATATAGCATATGTCATTCTACATATATATTATATTGTTATCCATTGTTACTATATACTACATACTATTCGCCATATCTCCCAAAGTTATTTACATATTTTGACGAAATAAAGCTAAAATTGAAAAGGAAACCCCTCCATTTTGTACGGTTGCGCTAAGGTCCTTTGCCCTTGAAGAAACGTTAAAATTCCTCCTATAAGGTTTGTTTCTCTTTTTTAGTTTTTTCAAAATAAAACAGATTCGATTCCATTATATGTGGCTTTGACACACCATACTGTGGTTGACGAATGATAAAAGAGGAATATGTTACTGTGCCATTCAGAAGTACATACAGGGCATTCGTTAATATATGCACTTTCTTCACATTTTGAAAACCAATTTATACTTTCTGTACTACAAAGCTGAATTTGGCATCACCCTGTATATTTTTTCCAAATCTCAACTAAATATGCTAACTAAATGTTCTACACATCATCACGGGAAAATAAATGCACAAATTACTACAAACTGCATTAAAAAATGAACGTAGTACCTGTTGCTTTAGAAGAAATAGTTAACCCTCTCACGGCTGATGAGACCACGTGACACTCGTTGTAACTGGAAAATGTATGGCTTCAACCACTAATTTCTTCAATTTTTTTTAAAAACTCTCCTATTTGCTATATATATGTTGTTAGGTAACTATTCAACAATACAGCATATGTCATTCTACATATATATTATATTGTTAATCATTGTTACTATATACTACATACTATTCGCCATATCTCCCAAAGTTATTTACATATTTTGACGAAATAAAGCTCAAATTGAAGAGGATACCCCTCCATTTTGTCCTTTTGCGATAAGGGTCCTTTGCCCTTGAAGAAACGTTAAAATTCCTCCTATAAGGTTTGTTTCTCTTTTTTAGTTTTTTCAAAATAAAACAGATTCGATTCCATTATATGTGGCTTTGACACACCATACTGTGGTTGACGAATGATAAAAGAGGAATATGTTACTGTGCCATTCAGAAGTACATACAGGGCATTCGTTAATATATGCACTTTCTTCACATTTTGAAAACCAATTTATACTTTCTGTACTACAAAGCTGAATTTGGCATCACCCTGTATATTTTTTCCAAATCTCAACTAAATATGCTAACTAAATGTTCTACACATCATCACGGGAAAATAAATGCACAAATTACTACAAACTGCATTAAAAAATGAACGTAGTACCTGTTGCTTTAGAAGAAATAGTTAACCCTCTCACGGCTGATGAGACCACGTGACACTCGTTGTAACTGGAAAATGTATGGCTTCAACCACTAATTTCTTCAATTTTTTTTAAAAACTCTCCTATTTGCTATATATATGTTGTTAGGCAACTATTCAACAATACAGCATATGTCATTCTACATATATATTATATTGTTAATCATTGTTACTATATACTACATACTATTCGCCATATCTCTCAAAGTTATTTACATATCTTGACGAAATAAAGCTAAAATTGAAGAGGAAACCCCTCCATTTTGTCCTTTTGCGATAAGGGTCCTTTGCCCTTGAAGAAACGTTAAAATTCCTCTTATAACGTTTGTTTCTCTTTTTTAGTTTTTTCAAATTAAAACAGATTCGATTCCATTATATGTGGCTTTGACACACCATACTGCGGTTATCGAATGATAAAAGAGGAATATGTTACTGTACCATTCAGAAGTACATACAGGACATTCGTTAATATATGCACTTTCTTCACATTTTGAAAACCAATTTATACTTTCTGTACTACAAAGCTGAATTTGCCATCACCCTGTATATTTTTCCCAAATCTCAACCAAATATGCTACTAAATGTTCTACACATCATCACGAGAAAATAAATGCACAAATTACTACAAACAGCACTAAAAAATGAACGTAGTACCTGTTGCTTTAGAAGAAATAGTTAACCCTCTCACGGCTGATGAGACCACGTGACACTCGTTGTAACTGGAAAATGTATGGCTTCAACCACTAATTTCTTCAATTTTTTTAAAAACTCTCCTATTTGGTATATATATGTGGTTAGGCAACTATTCAACAATATAGCATATGTCATTCTACATATATATTATATTGTTAATCATTGTTACTATATACTACATACTATTCGCCATATCTCCCAAAGTTATTTACATATTTTGACGAAATAAAGCTAAAATTGAAAAGGAAACCCCTCCATTTTGTACGGTTGCGCTAAGGTCCTTTGCCCTTGAAGAAACGTTAAAATTCCTCTTATAACTTTTTTTTCTCTTTTTTAGTTTTTTCAAAATAAAACAGATTCGATTCCATTATATGTGGCTTTGACACACCATACTGTGGTTAACGAATGATAAAAGAGGAATATGTTACTGTACCATTCAGAAGTACATACAGGACATTCGTTAATATATGCACTTTCTTCACATTTTGAAAACCAATTTATACTTTCTGTACTACAAAGCTGAATTTTGCATCACCCTGTATATTTTTTCCAAATCTCAACCAAATATGCTAACTAAATGTTCTACACATCATCGCGAGAAAATAAATGCACAAATTACTACAAACTGCACTAAAAAATGAACGTAGTACCTGTTGCTTTAGAAGAAATAGTTAACCCTCTCACGGCTGATGAGACCACGTGACACTCGTTGTAACTGGAAAATGTATGGCTTCAACCACTAATTTCTTCAATTTTTTTTAAAAACTCTCCTATTTGCTATATATATGTTGTTAGGCAACTATTCAACAATACAGCATATGTCATTCTACATATATATTATATTGTTAATCATTGTTACTATATACTACATACTATTCGCCATATCTCCCAAAGTTATTTACATATTTTGACGAAATAAAGCTCAAATTGAAGAGGAAACCCCTCCATTTTGTCCCTTTGCGATAAGGGTCCTTTGCCCTTGAAGAAACGTTAAAATTCCTCTTATAACGTTTGTTTCTCTTTTTTAGTTTTTTCAAAATAAAACAGATTCGATTCCATTATATGTGGCTTTGACACACCATACTGTGGTTAACGAATGATAAAAGAGGAATATGTTACTGTACCATTCAGAAGTACATACAGGACATTCGTTAATATATGCACTTTCTTCACATTTTGAAAACCAATTTATTCTTTCTGTACTACAAAGCTGAATTTGGCATCACCCTGTATATTTTTTCCAAATCTCAACCAAATATGCTAACTAAATGTTCTACACATCATCACGAGAAAATAAATGCACAAATTACTACAAACTGCACTAAAAAATGAACGTAGTACCTGTTGCTTTAGAAGAAATAGTTAACCCTCTCACGGCTGATGAGACCACGTGACACTCGTTGTAACTGGAAAATGTATGGCTTCAACCACTAATTTCTTCAATTTTTTTAAAAACTCTCCTATTTGGTATATATATGTTGTTAGGCAACTATTCAACAATATAGCATTTGTCATGCTACATATATATTATATTGTTATCCATTGTTACTATATACTACATACTATTCGCCATATCTCCCAAAGTTATTTACATATTTTGACGAAATAAAGCTCAAATTGAATAGCAAACCTATCCATTTTGTACGGTTGCGATAAATGTCCTTTGCCCTTCAAGAAACGTTAAAATTCCTCTTATAACGTTTGTTTCTCTTTTTTAGTTTTTTTTTCAAAATAAAACAGATTCGATTCCATTATATAGTGGCTTTGACACACCATACTGTGGTTAACGAATGATAAAATAGGAATATGTTACTGTGCCATTCAGAAGTACATACAGGGCAATCGTTAATACATGCACTTTCTTCACATTTTGAAAACCAATTTATACTTTCTGTACTACAAAGCTGAATTTTGCATCACCCTGTATATTTTTTCCAAATCTCAACTAAATATGCTAACTAAATGTTCTACACATCATCACGGGAAAATAAATGCACAAATTACTACAAACTGCATTAAAAAATGAACGTAGTACCTGTTGCTTTAGAAGAAATAGTTAACCCTCTCACGGCTGATGAGACCACGTGACACTCGTTGTAACTGGAAAATGTATGGCTTCAACCACTAATTTCCTCAATTTTTTTAAAAACTCTCCTATTTGGTATATATATGTTGTTAGGCAACTATTCAACAATATAGCATATGTCATTCTACATATATATTATATTGTTATCCATTGTTACTATATACTACATACTATTCGCCATATCTCCCAAAGTTATTTACATATTTTGAAGAAATAAAGCTCAAATTGAAGAGGAAACCCCTCCATTTTGTCCTTTTGCGATAAGGGTCCTTTGCCCTTGAAGAAACGTTAAAATTCCTCTTATAACGTTTGTTTCTCTTTTTTAGTTTTTTCAAAATAAAACAGATTCGATTCCATTATATGTGGCTTTGACACACCATACTGTGGTTAACGAATGATAAAAGAGGAATATGTTACTGTACCATTCAGAAGTACATACAGGACATTCGTTAATATATGCACTTTCTTCACATTTTGAAAACCAATTTATACTTTCTGTACTACAAAGCTGAATTTGGCATCACCCTGTATATTTTTTCCAAATCTCAACCAAATATGCTAACTAAATGTTCTACACATCATCACGTGAAAATAAATGCACAAATTACTACAAACTGCACTAAAAAATGAACGTAGTACCTGTTGCTTTAGAAGAAATAGTTAACCCTCTCACGGCTGATGAGACCACGTGACACTCGTTGTAACTGGAAAATGTATGGCTTCAACCACTAATTTCTTCAATTTTTTTAAAAACTCTCCTATTTGGTATATATATGTTGTTAGGCAACTATTCAACAATATAGCATATGTCATTCTACATATATATTATATTGTTAATCATTGTTACTATATACTACATACTATTCGCCATATCTCCCAAAGTTATTTACATATTTTGACGAAATAAAGCTAAAATTGAAGAGGAAACCCCTCCATTTTGTCCTTTTGCAATAAGGGTCCTTTGCCCTTGAAGAAACGTTAAAATTCCTCTTATAACGTTTGTTTCTCTTTTTTAGTTTTTTCAAAATAAAACAGATTCGATTCCATTATATGTGGCTTTAACACACCATACTGTGGTTAACGAATGATAAAAGAGGAATATGTTACTGTACCATTCAGAAGTACATACAGGACATTCGTTAATATATGCACTTTCTTCACATTTTGAAAACCAATTTATACTTTCTGTACTACAAAGCTGAATTTGCCATCACCCTGTATATTTTTCCCAAATCTCAACCAAATATGCTACTAAATGTTCTACACATCATCACGAGAAAATAAATGCACAAATTACTACAAACTGCACTAAAAAATGAACGTAGTACCTGTTGCTTTAGAAGAAATAGTTAACCCTCTCACGGCTGATGAGACCACGTGACACTCGTTGTAACTGGAAAATGTATGGCTTCAACCACTAATTTCTTCAATTTTTTTAAAAACTCTCCTATTTGGTATATATATGTGGTTAGGCAACTATTCAACAATATAGCATATGTCATTCTACATATATATTATATTGTTAATCATTGTTACTATATACTACATACTATTCGCCATATCTCCCAAAGTTATTTACATATTTTGACGAAATAAAGCTAAAATTGAAAAGGAAACCCGTCCATTTTGTACGGTTGCGCTAAGGTCCTTTGCCCTTGAAGAAACGTTAAAATTCCTCCTATAAGGTTTGTTTCTCTTTTTTAGTTTTTTCAAAATAAAACAGATTCGATTCCATTATATGTGGCTTTGACACACCATACTGTGGTTGACGAATGATAAAAGAGGAATATGTTACTGTGCCATTCAGAAGTACATACAGGGCATTCGTTAATATATGCACTTTCTTCACATTTTGAAAACCAATTTATACTTTCTGTACTACAAAGCTGAATTTGGCATCACCCTGTATATTTTTTCCAAATCTCAACTAAATATGCTAACTAAATGTTCTACACATCATCACGGGAAAATAAATGCACAAATTACCACAAACTGCATTAAAAAATGAACGTAGTACCTGTTGCTTTAGAAGAAATAGTTAACCCTCTCACGGCTGATGAGACCACGTGACACTCGTTGTAACTGGAAAATGTATGGCTTCAACCACTAATTTCCTCAATTTTTTTAAAAACTCTCCTATTTGGTATATATATGTTGTTAGGCAACTATTCAACAATATAGCATATGTCATTCTACATATATATTATATTGTTATCCATTGTTACTATATACTACATACTATTCGCCATATCTCCCAAAACTATTTACATATTTTGACGAAATAAAGCTCAAATTGAAGAGGAAACCCCTCCATTTTGTCCTTTTGCGATAAGGGTCCTTTGCCCTTGAAAAAACGTTGAAATTCCTCTTATAACTTTTTTTTCTCTTTTTTAGTTTTTTCAAAATAAAACAGATTCGATTCCATTATATGTGGCTTTGACACACCATACTGTGGTTAACGAATGATAAAAGAGGAATATGTTACTGTACCATTCAGAAGTACATACAGGACATTCGTTAATATATGCACTTTCTTCACATTTTGAAAACCAATTTATACTTTCTGTACTACAAAGCTGAATTTGGCATCACCCTGTATATTTTTTCCAAATCTCAACCAAATATGATAACTAAATGTTCTACACATCATCGCGAGAAAATAAATGCACAAATTACTACAAACTGCACTAAAAAATGAACGTAGTACCTGTTGCTTTAGAAGAAATAGTTAACCCTCTCACGGCTGATGAGACCACGTGACACTCGTTGTAACTGGAAAATGTATGGCTTCAACCACTAATTTCTTCAATTTTTTTTAAAAACTCTCCTATTTGCTATATATATGTTGTTAGGCAACTATTCAACAATACAGCATATGTCATTCTACATATATATTATATTGTTAATCATTGTTACTATATACTACATACTATTCGCCATATCTCCCAAAGTTATTTACATATTTTGACGAAATAAAGCTAAAATTGAAGAGGAAACCCCTCCATTTTGTCCTTTTGCGATAAGGGTCCTTTGCCCTTGAAGAAACGTTAAAATTCCTCTTATAACGTTTGTTTCTCTTTTTTAGTTTTTTCAAATTAAAACAGATTCGATTCCATTATATGTGGCTTTGACACACCATACTGTGGTTAACGAATGATAAAAGAGGAATATGTTACTGTACCATTCAGAAGTACATACAGGACATTCGTTAATATATGCACTTTCTTCACATTTTGAAAACCAATTTACACTTTCTGTACTACAAAGCTGAATTTGCCATCACCCTGTATATTTTTTCCAAATCTCAACCAAATATGCTACTAAATGTTCTACACATCATCACGAGAAAATAAATGCACAAATTACTACAAACTGCACTAAAAAATGAACGTAGTACCTGTTGCTTTAGAAGAAATAGTTAACCCTCTCACGGCTGATGAGACCACGTGACACTCGTTGTAACTGGAAAATGTATGGCTTCAACCACTAATTTCTTCAATTTTTTTAAAAACTCTCCTATTTGGTATATATATGTGGTTAGGCAACTATTCAACAATATAGCATATGTCATTCTACATATATATTATATTGTTATCCATTGTTACTATATACTACATACTATTCGCCATATCTCCCAAAGTTATTTACATATTTTGACGAAATAAAGCTCAAATTGAAGAGGAAACCCCTCCATTTTGTCCCTTTGCGATAAGGGTCCTTTGCCCTTGAAGAAACGTTAAAATTCCTCTTATAACGTTTGTTTCTCTTTTTTAGTTTTTTCAAAATAAAACAGATTCGATTCCATTATATGTGGCTTTGACACACCATACTGTGGTTAACGAATGATAAAAGAGGAATATGTTACTGTACCATTCAGAAGTACATACAGGACATTCGTTAATATATGCACTTTCTTCACATTTTGAAAACCAATTTATTCTTTCTGTACTACAAAGCTGAATTTGGCATCACCCTGTATATTTTTTCCAAATCTCAACCAAATATGCTAACTAAATGTTCTACACATCATCACGAGAAAATAAATGCACAAATTACTACAAACTGCACTAAAAAATGAACGTAGTACCTGTTGCTTTAGAAGAAATAGTTAACCCTCTCACGGCTGATGAGACCACGTGACACTCGTTGTAACTGGAAAATGTATGGCTTCAACCACTAATTTCTTCAATTTTTTTAAAAACTCTCCTATTTGGTATATATATGTTGTTAGGCAACTATTCAACAATATAGCATTTGTCATGCTACATATATATTATATTGTTATCCATTGTTACTATATACTACATACTATTCGCCATATCTCCAAAAGTTATTTACATATTTTGACGAAATAAAGCTCAAATTGAATAGCAAACCTATCCATTTTGTACGGTTGCGATAAATGTCCTTTGCCCTTCAAGAAACGTTAAAATTCCTCTTATAACGTTTGTTTCTCTTTTTTAGTTTTTTTTTCAAAATAAAACAGATTCGATTCCATTATATAGTGGCTTTGACACACCATACTGTGGTTAACGAATGATAAAAGAGGAATATGTTACTGTGCCATTCAGAAGTACATACAGGGCAATCGTTAATATATGCACTTTCTTCACATTTTGAAAACCAATTTATACTTTCTGTACTACAAAGCTGAATTTTGCATCACCCTGTATATTTTTTCCAAATCTCAACTAAATATGCTAACTAAATGTTCTACACATCATCACGGGAAAATAAATGCACAAATTACTACAAACTGCATTAAAAAATGAACGTAGTACCTGTTGCTTTAGAAGAAATAGTTAACCCTCTCACGGCTGATGAGACCACGTGACACTCGTTGTAACTGGAAAATGTATGGCTTCAACCACTAATTTCCTCAATTTTTTTAAAAACTCTCCTATTTGGTATATATATGTTGTTAGGCAACTATTCAACAATATAGCATATGTCATTCTACATATATATTATATTGTTATCCATTGTTACTATATACTACATACTATTCGCCATATCTCCCAAAGTTATTTACATATTTTGAAGAAATAAAGCTCAAATTGAAGAGGAAACCCCTCCATTTTGTCCTTTTGCGATAAGGGTCCTTTGCCCTTGAAGAAACGTTAAAATTCCTCTTATAACGTTTGTTTCTCTTTTTTAGTTTTTTCAAAATAAAACAGATTCGATTCCATTATATGTGGCTTTGACACACCATACTGTGGTTAACGAATGATAAAAGAGGAATATGTTACTGTACCATTCAGAAGTACATACAGGACATTCGTTAATATATGCACTTTCTTCACATTTTGAAAACCAATTTATACTTTCTGTACTACAAAGCTGAATTTGCCATCACCCTGTATATTTTTTCCAAATCTCAACCAAATATGCTACTAAATGTTCTACACATCATCACGAGAAAACAAATGCACAAATTACTACAAACTGCACTAAAAAATGAACGTAGTACCTGTTGCTTTAGAAGAAATAGTTAACCCTCTCACGGCTGATGAGACCACGTGACACTCGTTGTAACTGGAAAATGTATGGCTTCAACCACTAATTTCTTCAATTTTTTTAAAAACTCTCCTATTTGGTATATATATGTTGTTAGGCAACTATTCAACAATATAGCATATGTCATTCTACATATATATTATATTGTTATCCATTGTTACTATATACTACATACTATTCGCCATATCTCCCAAAGTTATTTACATATTTTGACGAAATAAAGCTCAAATTGAAGAGGAAACCCCTCCATTTTGTACGGTTGCGCTAAGGTCCTTTGCCTTTGAAGAAACGTTAAAATTCCTCTTATAACGTTTGTTTCTCTTTTTTAGTTTTTTTTTTTTTCAAAATAAAACAGATTCGATTCCATTATATGTGGCTTTGACACACCATACTGTGGTTAACGAATGATAAAAGAGGAATATGTTACTGTGCCATTCAGAAGTACATACAGGACATTCGTTAATATATGCACTTTCTTCACATTTTGAAAACCAATTTATACTTTCAGTACTACAAAGCTGAATTTTGCATCACCCTGTATATTTTTTCCAAATCTCAACCAAATATGCTAACTAAATGTTCTACACATCATCAGCGGAAAATAAATGCACAAATTACTACAAACTGCACTAAAAAATGAACGTAGTACCTGTTGCTTTAGAAGAAATAATTAACCCTCTCACGGCTGATGAGACCACGTGACACTCGTTGTAACTGGAAAATGTATGGCTTCAACCACTAATTTCTTCAATTTTTTTAAAAACTCTCCTATTTGGTATATATATGTTGTTAGGCAACTATTCAACAATATAGCATATGTCATTCTACATATATATTATATTGTTAATCATTGTTACTATATACTACATACTATTCGCCATATCTCCCAAAGTTATTTACATATTTTGATGAAATAAAGCTAAAATTGAAGAGGAAGCCCCTCCATTTTGTCCTTTTGCGATAAGGGTCCTTTGCCCTTGAAGAAACGTTAAAATTCCTCTTATAACGTTTGTTTCTCTTTTTTAGTTTTTTCAAAATAAAACAGATTCGATTCCATTATATGTGGCTCTGACACACCATACTGTGGTTAACGAATGATAAAAGAGGAATATGTTACTGTACCATTCAGAAGTACATACAGGACATTCGTTAATATATGCACTTTCTTCACATTTTGAAAACCAATTTATACTTTCTGTACTACAAAGCTGAATTTGGCATCACCCTGTATATTTTTTCCAAATCTCAACCAAATATGCTAACTAAATGTTCTACACATCATCACGAGAAAATAAATGCACAAATTACTACAAACTGCACTAAAAAATGAACGTTGTACCTGTTGCTTTAGAAGAAATAGTTAACCCTCTCACGGCTGATGAGACCACGTGACACTCGTTGTAACTGGAAAATGTATGGCTTCAACCACTAATTTCTTCAATTTTTTTAAAAACTCTCCTATTTGGTATATATATGTTGTTAGGCAACTATTCAACAATATAGCATATGTCATTCTACATATATATTATATTGTTATCCATTGTTACTATATACTACATACTATTCGCCATATCTCCCAAAGCTATTTACATATTTTGACGAAATAAAGCTCAAATTGAAGAGGATACCCCTCCATTTTGTCCTTTTGCGATAAGGGTCCTTTGCCCTTGAAAAAACGTTAAAATTCCTCTTATAACGTTTTTTTCTCTTTTTTAGTTTTTTCAAAATAAAACAGATTCGATTCCATTATATGTGGCTTTGACACACCATACTGTGGTTAACGAATGATAAAAGAGGAATATGTTACTGTACCATTCAGAAGTACATACAGGACATTCGTTAATATATGCACTTTCTTCACATTTTGAAAACCAATTTATACTTTCTGTACTACAAAGCTGAATTTGGCATCACCCTGTATATTTTTTCCAAATCTCAACCAAATATGCTAACTAAATGTTCTACACATCATCGCGAGAAAATAAATGCACAAATTACTACAAACTGCACTAAAAAATGAACGTAGTACCTGTTGCTTTAGAAGAAATAGTTAACCCTCTCACGGCTGATGAGACCACGTGACACTCGTTGTAACTGGAAAATGTATGGCTTCAACCACTAATTTCTTCAATTTTTTTTAAAAACTCTCCTATTTGCTATATATATGTTGTTAGGCAACTATTCAACAATACAGCATATGTCATTCTACATATATATTATATTGTTAATCATTGTTACTATATACTACATACTATTCGCCATATCTCTCAAAGTTATTTACATATCTTGACGAAATAAAGCTAAAATTGAAGAGGAAACCCCTCCATTTTGTCCTTTTGCGATAAGGGTCCTTTGCCCTTGAAGAAACGTTAAAATTCCTCTTATAACGTTTGTTTCTCTTTTTTAGTTTTTTCAAATTAAAACAGATTCGATTCCATTATATGTGGCTTTGACACACCATACTGTGGTTAACGAATGATAAAAGAGGAATATGTTACTGTACCATTCAGAAGTACATACAGGACATTCGTTAATATATGCACTTTCTTCACATTTTGAAAACCAATTTATACTTTCTGTACTACAAAGCTGAATTTGCCATCACCCTGTATATTTTTCCCAAATCTCAACCAAATATGCTACTAAATGTTCTACACATCATCACGAGAAAATAAATGCACAAATTACTACAAACTGCACTAAAAAATGAACGTAGTACCTGTTGCTTTAGAAGAAATAGTTAACCCTCTCACGGCTGATGAGACCACGTGACACTCGTTGTAACTGGAAAATGTATGGCTTCAACCACTAATTTCTTCAATTTTTTTAAAAACTCTCCTATTTGGTATATATATGTGGTTAGGCAACTATTCAACAATATAGCATATGTCATTCTACATATATATTATATTGTTAATCATTGTTACTATATACTACATACTATTCGCCATATCTCCCAAAGTTATTTACATATTTTGACGAAATAAAGCTAAAATTGAAAAGGAAACCCCTCCATTTTGTACGGTTGCGCTAAGGTCCTTTGCCCTTGAAGAAACGTTAAAATTCCTCCTATAAGGTTTGTTTCTCTTTTTTAGTTTTTTCAAAATAAAACAGATTCGATTCCATTATATGTGGCTTTGACACACCATACTGTGGTTGACGAATGATAAAAGAGGAATATGTTACTGTGCCATTCAGAAGTACATACAGGGCATTCGTTAATATATGCACTTTCTTCACATTTTGAAAACCAATTTATACTTTCTGTACTACAAAGCTGAATTTGGCATCACCCTGTATATTTTTTCCAAATCTCAACTAAATATGCTAACTAAATGTTCTACACATCATCACGGGAAAATAAATGCACAAATTACTACAAACTGCATTAAAAAATGAACGTAGTACCTGTTGCTTTAGAAGAAATAGTTAACCCTCTCACGGCTGATGAGACCACGTGACACTCGTTGTAACTGGAAAATGTATGGCTTCAACCACTAATTTCTTCAATTTTTTTTAAAAACTCTCCTATTTGCTATATATATGTTGTTAGGCAACTATTCAACAATACAGCATATGTCATTCTACATATATATTATATTGTTAATCATTGTTACTATATACTACATACTATTCGCCATATCTCCCAAAGTTATTTACATATTTTGACGAAATAAAGCTCAAATTGAAGAGGATACCCCTCCATTTTGTCCTTTTGCGATAAGGGTCCTTTGCCCTTGAAGAAACGTTAAAATTCCTCCTATAAGGTTTGTTTCTCTTTTTTAGTTTTTTCAAAATAAAACAGATTCGATTCCATTATATGTGGCTTTGACACACCATACTGTGGTTGACGAATGATAAAAGAGGAATATGTTACTGTGCCATTCAGAAGTACATACAGGGCATTCGTTAATATATGCACTTTCTTCACATTTTGAAAACCAATTTATACTTTCTGTACTACAAAGCTGAATTTGGCATCACCCTGTATATTTTTTCCAAATCTCAACTAAATATGCTAACTAAATGTTCTACACATCATCACGGGAAAATAAATGCACAAATTACTACAAACTGCATTAAAAAATGAACGTAGTACCTGTTGCTTTAGAAGAAATAGTTAACCCTCTCACGGCTGATGAGACCACGTGACACTCGTTGTAACTGGAAAATGTATGGCTTCAACCACTAATTTCTTCAATTTTTTTTAAAAACTCTCCTATTTGCTATATATATGTTGTTAGGCAACTATTCAACAATACAGCATATGTCATTCTACATATATATTATATTGTTAATCATTGTTACTATATACTACATACTATTCGCCATATCTCTCAAAGTTATTTACATATCTTGACGAAATAAAGCTAAAATTGAAGAGGAAACCCCTCCATTTTGTCCTTTTGCGATAAGGGTCCTTTGCCCTTGAAGAAACGTTAAAATTCCTCTTATAACGTTTGTTTCTCTTTTTTAGTTTTTTCAAATTAAAACAGATTCGATTCCATTATATGTGGCTTTGACACACCATACTGTGGTTAACGAATGATAAAAGAGGAATATGTTACTGTACCATTCAGAAGTACATACAGGACATTCGTTAATATATGCACTTTCTTCACATTTTGAAAACCAATTTATACTTTCTGTACTACAAAGCTGAATTTGCCATCACCCTGTATATTTTTCCCAAATCTCAACCAAATATGCTACTAAATGTTCTACACATCATCACGAGAAAATAAATGCACAAATTACTACAAACTGCACTAAAAAATGAACGTAGTACCTGTTGCTTTAGAAGAAATAGTTAACCCTCTCACGGCTGATGAGACCACGTGACACTCGTTGTAACTGGAAAATGTATGGCTTCAACCACTAATTTCTTCAATTTTTTTAAAAACTCTCCTATTTGGTATATATATGTGGTTAGGCAACTATTCAACAATATAGCATATGTCATTCTACATATATATTATATTGTTAATCATTGTTACTATATACTACATACTATTCGCCATATCTCCCAAAGTTATTTACATATTTTGACGAAATAAAGCTAAAATTGAAAAGGAAACCCCTCCATTTTGTACGGTTGCGCTAAGGTCCTTTGCCCTTGAAGAAACGTTAAAATTCCTCTTATAACTTTTTTTTCTCTTTTTTAGTTTTTTCAAAATAAAACAGATTCGATTCCATTATATGTGGCTTTGACACACCATACTGTGGTTAACGAATGATAAAAGAGGAATATGTTACTGTACCATTCAGAAGTACATACAGGACATTCGTTAATATATGCACTTTCTTCACATTTTGAAAACCAATTTATACTTTCTGTACTACAAAGCTGAATTTGGCATCACCCTGTATATTTTTTCCAAATCTCAACCAAATATGCTAACTAAATGTTCTACACATCATCGCGAGAAAATAAATGCACAAATTACTACAAACTGCACTAAAAAATGAACGTAGTACCTGTTGCTTTAGAAGAAATAGTTAACCCTCTCACGGCTGATGAGACCACGTGACACTCGTTGTAACTGGAAAATGTATGGCTTCAACCACTAATTTCTTCAATTTTTTTTAAAAACTCTCCTATTTGCTATATATATGTTGTTAGGCAACTATTCAACAATACAGCATATGTCATTCTACATATATATTATATTGTTAATCATTGTTACTATATACTACATACTATTCGCCATATCTCCCAAAGTTATTTACATATTTTGACGAAATAAAGCTCAAATTGAAGAGGAAACCCCTCCATTTTGTCCCTTTGCGATAAGGGTCCTTTGCCCTTGAAGAAACGTTAAAATTCCTCTTATAACGTTTGTTTCTCTTTTTTAGTTTTTTCAAAATAAAACAGATTCGATTCCATTATATGTGGCTTTGACACACCATACTGTGGTTAACGAATGATAAAAGAGGAATATGTTACTGTACCATTCAGAAGTACATACAGGACATTCGTTAATATATGCACTTTCTTCACATTTTGAAAACCAATTTATTCTTTCTGTACTACAAAGCTGAATTTGGCATCACCCTGTATATTTTTTCCAAATCTCAACCAAATATGCTAACTAAATGTTCTACACATCATCACGAGAAAATAAATGCACAAATTACTACAAACTGCACTAAAAAATGAACGTAGTACCTGTTGCTTTAGAAGAAATAGTTAACCCTCTCACGGCTGATGAGACCACGTGACACTCGTTGTAACTGGAAAATGTATGGCTTCAACCACTAATTTCTTCAATTTTTTTAAAAACTCTCCTATTTGGTATATATATGTTGTTAGGCAACTATTCAACAATATAGCATTTGTCATGCTACATATATATTATATTGTTATCCATTGTTACTATATACTACATACTATTCGCCATATCTCCCAAAGTTATTTACATATTTTGACGAAATAAAGCTCAAATTGAATAGCAAACCTATCCATTTTGTACGGTTGCGATAAATGTCCTTTGCCCTTCAAGAAACGTTAAAATTCCTCTTATAACGTTTGTTTCTCTTTTTTAGTTTTTTTTTCAAAATAAAACAGATTCGATTCCATTATATAGTGGCTTTGACACACCATACTGTGGTTAACGAATGATAAAAGAGGAATATGTTACTGTGCCATTCAGAAGTACATACAGTTCAATCGTTAATACATGCACTTTCTTCACATTTTGAAAACCAATTTATACTTTCTGTACTACAAAGCTGAATTTTGCATCACCCTGTATATTTTTTCCAAATCTCAACTAAATATGCTAACTAAATGTTCTACACATCATCACGGGAAAATAAATGCACAAATTACTACAAACTGCATTAAAAAATGAACGTAGTACCTGTTGCTTTAGAAGAAATAGTTAACCCTCTCACGGCTGATGAGACCACGTGACACTCGTTGTAACTGGAAAATGTATGGCTTCAACCACTAATTTCCTCAATTTTTTTAAAAACTCTCCTATTTGGTATATATATGTTGTTAGGCAACTATTCAACAATATAGCATATGTCATTCTACATATATATTATATTGTTATCCATTGTTACTATATACTACATACTATTCGCCATATCTCCCAAAGTTATTTACATATTTTGAAGAAATAAAGCTAAAATTGAAGAGGAAACCCCTCCATTTTGTCCTTTTGCGATAAGGGTCCTTTGCCCTTGAAGAAACGTTAAAATTCCTCTTATAACGTTTGTTTCTCTTTTTTAGTTTTTTCAAAATAAAACAGATTCGATTCCATTATATGTGGCTTTGACACACCATACTGTGGTTAACGAATGATAAAAGAGGAATATGTTACTGTACCATTCAGAAGTACATACAGGACATTCGTTAATATATGCACTTTCTTCACATTTTGAAAACCAATTTATACTTTCTGTACTACAAAGCTGAATTTGGCATCACCCTGTATATTTTTTCCAAATCTCAACCAAATATGCTAACTAAATGTTCTACACATCATCACGTGAAAATAAATGCACAAATTACTACAAACTGCACTAAAAAATGAACGTAGTACCTGTTGCTTTAGAAGAAATAGTTAACCCTCTCACGGCTGATGAGACCACGTGACACTCGTTGTAACTGGAAAATGTATGGCTTCAACCACTAATTTCTTCAATTTTTTTAAAAACTCTCCTATTTGGTATATATATGTTGTTAGGCAACTATTCAACAATATAGCATATGTCATTCTACATATATATTATATTGTTAATCATTGTTACTATATACTACATACTATTCGCCATATCTCCCAAAGTTATTTACATATTTTGACGAAATAAAGCTAAAATTGAAGAGGAAACCCCTCCATTTTGTCCTTTTGCAATAAGGGTCCTTTGCCCTTGAAGAAACGTTAAAATTCCTCTTATAACGTTTGTTTCTCTTTTTTAGTTTTTTCAAAATAAAACAGATTCGATTCCATTATATGTGGCTTTAACACACCATACTGTGGTTAACGAATGATAAAAGAGGAATATGTTACTGTACCATTCAGAAGTACATACAGGACATTCGTTAATATATGCACTTTCTTCACATTTTGAAAACCAATTTATACTTTCTGTACTACAAAGCTGAATTTGCCATCACCCTGTATATTTTTCCCAAATCTCAACCAAATATGCTACTAAATGTTCTACACATCATCACGAGAAAATAAATGCACAAATTACTACAAACTGCACTAAAAAATGAACGTAGTACCTGTTGCTTTAGAAGAAATAGTTAACCCTCTCACGGCTGATGAGACCACGTGACACTCGTTGTAACTGGAAAATGTATGGCTTCAACCACTAATTTCTTCAATTTTTTTAAAAACTCTCCTATTTGGTATATATATGTGGTTAGGCAACTATTCAACAATATAGCATATGTCATTCTACATATATATTATATTGTTAATCATTGTTACTATATACTACATACTATTCGCCATATCTCCCAAAGTTATTTACATATTTTGACGAAATAAAGCTAAAATTGAAAAGGAAACCCCTCCATTTTGTACGGTTGCGCTAAGGTCCTTTGCCCTTGAAGAAACGTTAAAATTCCTCCTATAAGGTTTGTTTCTCTTTTTTAGTTTTTTCAAAATAAAACAGATTCGATTCCATTATATGTGGCTTTGACACACCATACTGTGGTTGACGAATGATAAAAGAGGAATATGTTACTGTGCCATTCAGAAGTACATACAGGGCATTCGTTAATATATGCACTTTCTTCACATTTTGAAAACCAATTTATACTTTCTGTACTACAAAGCTGAATTTGGCATCACCCTGTATATTTTTTCCAAATCTCAACTAAATATGCTAACTAAATGTTCTACACATCATCACGGGAAAATAAATGCACAAATTACTACAAACTGCATTAAAAAATGAACGTAGTACCTGTTGCTTTAGAAGAAATAGTTAACCCTCTCACGGCTGATGAGACCACGTGACACTCGTTGTAACTGGAAAATGTATGGCTTCAACCACTAATTTCCTCAATTTTTTTAAAAACTCTCCTATTTGGTATATATATGTTGTTAGGCAACTATTCAACTATATAGCATATGTCATTCTACATATATATTATATTGTTATCCATTGTTACTATATACTACATACTATTCGCCATATCTCCCAAAACTATTTACATATTTTGACGAAATAAAGCTCAAATTGAAGAGGAAACCCCTCCATTTTGTCCTTTTGCGATAAGGGTCCTTTGCCCTTGAAAAAACGTTGAAATTCCTCTTATAACTTTTTTTTCTCTTTTTTAGTTTTTTCAAAATAAAACAGATTCGATTCCATTATATGTGGCTTTGACACACCATACTGTGGTTAACGAATGATAAAAGAGGAATATGTTACTGTACCATTCAGAAGTACATACAGGACATTCGTTAATATATGCACTTTCTTCACATTTTGAAAACCAATTTATACTTTCTGTACTACAAAGCTGAATTTGGCATCACCCTGTATATTTTTTCCAAATCTCAACCAAATATGATAACTAAATGTTCTACACATCATCGCGAGAAAATAAATGCACAAATTACTACAAACTGCACTAAAAAATGAACGTAGTACCTGTTGCTTTAGAAGAAATAGTTAACCCTCTCACGGCTGATGAGACCACGTGACACTCGTTGTAACTGGAAAATGTATGGCTTCAACCACTAATTTCTTCAATTTTTTTTAAAAACTCTCCTATTTGCTATATATATGTTGTTAGGCAACTATTCAACAATACAGCATATGTCATTCTACATATATATTATATTGTTAATCATTGTTACTATATACTACATACTATTCGCCATATCTCCCAAAGTTATTTACATATTTTGACGAAATAAAGCTAAAATTGAAGAGGAAACCCCTCCATTTTGTCCTTTTGCGATAAGGGTCCTTTGCCCTTGAAGAAACGTTAAAATTCCTCTTATAACGTTTGTTTCTCTTTTTTAGTTTTTTCAAATTAAAACAGATTCGATTCCATTATATGTGGCTTTGACACACCATACTGTGGTTAACGAATGATAAAAGAGGAATATGTTACTGTACCATTCAGAAGTACATACAGGACATTCGTTAATATATGCACTTTCTTCACATTTTGAAAACCAATTTACACTTTCTGTACTACAAAGCTGAATTTGCCATCACCCTGTATATTTTTTCCAAATCTCAACCAAATATGCTACTAAATGTTCTACACATCATCACGAGAAAATAAATGCACAAATTACTACAAACTGCACTAAAAAATGAACGTAGTACCTGTTGCTTTAGAAGAAATAGTTAACCCTCTCACGGCTGATGAGACCACGTGACACTCGTTGTAACTGGAAAATGTATGGCTTCAACCACTAATTTCTTCAATTTTTTTAAAAACTCTCCTATTTGGTATATATATGTGGTTAGGCAACTATTCAACAATATAGCATATGTCATTCTACATATATATTATATTGTTATCCATTGTTACTATATACTACATACTATTCGCCATATCTCCCAAAGTTATTTACATATTTTGACGAAATAAAGCTCAAATTGAAGAGGAAACCCCTCCATTTTGTCCCTTTGCGATAAGGGTCCTTTGCCCTTGAAGAAACGTTAAAATTCCTCTTATAACGTTTGTTTCTCTTTTTTAGTTTTTTCAAAATAAAACAGATTCGATTCCATTATATGTGGCTTTGACACACCATACTGTGGTTAACGAATGATAAAAGAGGAATATGTTACTGTACCATTCAGAAGTACATACAGGACATTCGTTAATATATGCACTTTCTTCACATTTTGAAAACCAATTTATTCTTTCTGTACTACAAAGCTGAATTTGGCATCACCCTGTATATTTTTTCCAAATCTCAACCAAATATGCTAACTAAATGTTCTACACATCATCACGAGAAAATAAATGCACAAATTACTACAAACTGCACTAAAAAATGAACGTAGTACCTGTTGCTTTAGAAGAAATAGTTAACCCTCTCACGGCTGATGAGACCACGTGACACTCGTTGTAACTGGAAAATGTATGGCTTCAACCACTAATTTCTTCAATTTTTTTAAAAACTCTCCTATTTGGTATATATATGTTGTTAGGCAACTATTCAACAATATAGCATTTGTCATGCTACATATATATTATATTGTTATCCATTGTTACTATATACTACATACTATTCGCCATATCTCCAAAAGTTATTTACATATTTTGACGAAATAAAGCTCAAATTGAATAGCAAACCTATCCATTTTGTACGGTTGCGATAAATGTCCTTTGCCCTTCAAGAAACGTTAAAATTCCTCTTATAACGTTTGTTTCTCTTTTTTAGTTTTTTTTTCAAAATAAAACAGATTCGATTCCATTATATAGTGGCTTTGACACACCATACTGTGGTTAACGAATGATAAAAGAGGAATATGTTACTGTGCCATTCAGAAGTACATACAGGGCAATCGTTAATATATGCACTTTCTTCACATTTTGAAAACCAATTTATACTTTCTGTACTACAAAGCTGAATTTTGCATCACCCTGTATATTTTTTCCAAATCTCAACTAAATATGCTAACTAAATGTTCTACACATCATCACGGGAAAATAAATGCACAAATTACTACAAACTGCATTAAAAAATGAACGTAGTACCTGTTGCTTTAGAAGAAATAGTTAACCCTCTCACGGCTGATGAGACCACGTGACACTCGTTGTAACTGGAAAATGTATGGCTTCAACCACTAATTTCCTCAATTTTTTTAAAAACTCTCCTATTTGGTATATATATGTTGTTAGGCAACTATTCAACAATATAGCATATGTCATTCTACATATATATTATATTGTTATCCATTGTTACTATATACTACATACTATTCGCCATATCTCCCAAAGTTATTTACATATTTTGAAGAAATAAAGCTCAAATTGAAGAGGAAACCCCTCCATTTTGTCCTTTTGCGATAAGGGTCCTTTGCCCTTGAAGAAACGTTAAAATTCCTCTTATAACGTTTGTTTCTCTTTTTTAGTTTTTTCAAAATAAAACAGATTCGATTCCATTATATGTGGCTTTGACACACCATACTGTGGTTAACGAATGATAAAAGAGGAATATGTTACTGTACCATTCAGAAGTACATACAGGACATTCGTTAATATATGCACTTTCTTCACATTTTGAAAACCAATTTATACTTTCTGTACTACAAAGCTGAATTTGGCATCACCCTGTATATTTTTTCCAAATCTCAACCAAATATGCTAACTAAATGTTCTACACATCATCACGTGAAAATAAATGCACAAATTACTACAAACTGCACTAAAAAATGAACGTAGTACCTGTTGCTTTAGAAGAAATAGTTAACCCTCTCACGGCTGATGAGACCACGTGACACTCGTTGTAACTGGAAAATGTATGGCTTCAACCACTAATTTCTTCAATTTTTTTAAAAACTCTCCTATTTGGTATATATATGTTGTTAGGCAACTATTCAACAATATAGCATATGTCATTCTACATATATATTATATTGTTAATCATTGTTACTATATACTACATACTATTCGCCATATCTCCCAAAGTTATTTACATATTTTGACGAAATAAAGCTAAAATTGAAGAGGAAACCCCTCCATTTTGTCCTTTTGCAATAAGGGTCCTTTGCCCTTGAAGAAACGTTAAAATTCCTCTTATAACGTTTGTTTCTCTTTTTTAGTTTTTTCAAAATAAAACAGATTCGATTCCATTATATGTGGCTTTAACACACCATACTGTGGTTAACGAATGATAAAAGAGGAATATGTTACTGTACCATTCAGAAGTACATACAGGACATTCGTTAATATATGCACTTTCTTCACATTTTGAAAACCAATTTATACTTTCTGTACTACAAAGCTGAATTTGCCATCACCCTGTATATTTTTTCCAAATCTCAACCAAATATGCTACTAAATGTTCTACACATCATCACGAGAAAACAAATGCACAAATTACTACAAACTGCACTAAAAAATGAACGTAGTACCTGTTGCTTTAGAAGAAATAATTAACCCTCTCACGGCTGATGAGACCACGTGACACTCGTTGTAACTGGAAAATGTATGGCTTCAACCACTAATTTCTTCAATTTTTTTAAAAACTCTCCTATTTGGTATATATATGTTGTTAGGCAACTATTCAACAATATAGCATATGTCATTCTACATATATATTATATTGTTATCCATTGTTACTATATACTACATACTATTCGCCATATCTCCCAAAGTTATTTACATATTTTGACGAAATAAAGCTCAAATTGAAGAGGAAACCCCTCCATTTTGTACGGTTGCGCTAAGGTCCTTTGCCTTTGAAGAAACGTTAAAATTCCTCTTATAACGTTTGTTTCTCTTTTTTAGTTTTTTTTTTTCAAAATAAAACAGATTCGATTCCATTATATGTGGCTTTGACACACCATACTGTGGTTAACGAATGATAAAAGAGGAATATGTTACTGTGCCATTCAGAAGTACATACAGGACATTCGTTAATATATGCACTTTCTTCACATTTTGAAAACCAATTTATACTTTCAGTACTACAAAGCTGAATTTTGCATCACCCTGTATATTTTTTCCAAATCTCAACCAAATATGCTAACTAAATGTTCTACACATCATCAGCGGAAAATAAATGCACAAATTACTACAAACTGCACTAAAAAATGAACGTAGTACCTGTTGCTTTAGAAGAAATAATTAACCCTCTCACGGCTGATGAGACCACGTGACACTCGTTGTAACTGGAAAATGTATGGCTTCAACCACTAATTTCTTCAATTTTTTTAAAAACTCTCCTATTTGGTATATATATGTTGTTAGGCAACTATTCAACAATATAGCATATGTCATTCTACATATATATTATATTGTTAATCATTGTTACTATATACTACATACTATTCGCCATATCTCCCAAAGTTATTTACATATTTTGATGAAATAAAGCTAAAATTGAAGAGGAAGCCCCTCCATTTTGTCCTTTTGCGATAAGGGTCCTTTGCCCTTGAAGAAACGTTAAAATTCCTCTTATAACGTTTGTTTCTCTTTTTTAGTTTTTTCAAAATAAAACAGATTCGATTCCATTATATGTGGCTCTGACACACCATACTGTGGTTAACG
>NW_027657109.1:0-41437 GCF_964235325.1 Thermobia domestica | reverse complement strand
AGAGGGTTAAATATTTCTTCTAAAGCAACAGGTACTACGTCATTTTTTAGTGCAGTTTGTAGTAATTTGTGCATTAGTTTCCCATGATGATGTGTAGAACATTTAGTTAGCATATTTGGTGAGATTTGTAAAAAATATACAGGGTGATGCAAAATTCAGCTTTGTAGTACAGAAAGTTTAACTTGGTTTTCAAAATGTGAAGAAATTGCATATATTAACGAATGCCCTGTATGTACTTCTGAATGGCACAGTAACATATTCCTCTTTTAGCATTCGTTAACCATAGTATGGTGTGTCAAAGCCACATATAATGGAATCGAATCTGTTTTATTTTGAAAAAACTAAAAAAAAAAAAAAAACAAACGTTATAAGAGGAATTTTAATGTTTCTTCAAGGACAAAGGACCTGTAACGCAACCGTACAAAATGGATGTGTTTGCCCTTCAACTTGAGTTTTATTTCGTCAAAATATGTAAATAACTTTGGGAGATATGGCGAATAGTATGTAGTATATAGTAACAATGGATAAGAATATAATATATATGTAGAATGACATATGCTATATTGTTGAATAGTTGCCTAACAACATATATGTACCAAATAGGAGAGTTTCTAAAAAAATGAAGAAATTAGTGGTTGAAGCCATACATTTTCCAGTTACAACGAGTGTCACGTGGTCTCATCAGCCGTGAGAGGGTTAACTATTTCTTCTAAAGCAACAGGTACTACGTTCATTTTTTAGTGCAATTTGTAGTAATTTGTGCATTTATTTTCCCATCATGATGTGTAGAACATTTAGTTAGCATATTTGGTTGAGATTTGGAAAAAATATACAGGGTGATGCAAAATTCAGCTTTGTAGTACAGAAAGTATAAATTGGTTTTCAAAATGTGAAGAAAGTGCATATATTAACGAATGCCCTGTATGTACTTCTGAATGGCACAGTAACATATTCCTCTTTTATCATTCGTTAAGCACAGTATGGTGTGTCAAAGCCACATATAATGGAATCGAATCTGTTTTATTTTGAAAAAACTAAAAAAGAGAAATAAACGTTATATGAGGAATTTTAATGTTTCTTCAAGGGCAAAGGACCCTTTTCGCAACAGGACAAAGTGGAGGGGTTTCCTCTTCAATTTGAGCTTTATTTCGTCAAAATATGTAAATAACTTTGGGAGATATGGCGAATAGTATGTAGTATATAGTAACAATGGATAACAATATAATATATATGTAGAATGACATATGATATATTGTTGAATAGTTGCCTAACAACATATATACCAAATAGGAGAGTTTTTTTTAAAAAATTGAAGAAATTAGTGGTTGAAGCCATATATTTTCCAGTTACAACGAGTGTCACGTGGTCTCATCAGCCGTGAGAGGGTTAAATATTTCTTCTAAAGCAACAGGTACTACGTTCATTTTTTAGTGCAGTTTGTAGTAATTTGTGCATTAGTTTCCCATGATGATGTGTAGAACATTTAGTTAGCATATTTGGTTGAGATTTGTAAAAAATATACAGGGTGATGCAAAATTCAGCTTTGTAGTACAGAAAGTTTAACTTGGTTTTCAAAATGTGAAGAAATTGCATATATATGAACGAATGCCCTGTAAGTACTTCTGAATGGCACAGTAACATATTCCTCTTTTAGCATTCGTTAAGCACAGTATGGTGTGTCAAAGCCACATATAATGGAATCGAATCTGTTTTATTTTGAAAAAACTAAAAAAGAGAAATAAACGTTATAAGAGGAATTTTAATGTTTCTTCAAGGGCAAAGGACCCTTATCGCAACCGTACAAAATGGAGGGGTTTCCTCTTCAATTTTAGCTTTATTTCGTCAAAATATGTAAATAACTTTGGGAGATATGGCGAATAGTATGTAGTATATAGTAACAATGGATAACAATATAATATATATGTAGAATGACATATGATATATTGTTGAATAGTTGCCTAACAACATATATACCAAATAGGAGAGTTTTTTAAAAAATTGAAGAAATTAGTGGTTGAAGCCATATATTTTCCAGTTACAACGAGTGTCACGTGGTCTCATCAGCCGTGAGAGGGTTAAATATTTCTTCTAAAGCAACAGGTACTACGTTCATTTTTTAGTGCAGTTTGTAGTAATTTGTGCATTAGTTTCCCATGATGATGTGCAGAACATTTAGTTAGCATATTTGGTTGAGATTTGTAAAAAATATACAGGGTGATGCAAAATTCAGCTTTGTAGTACAGAAAGTTTAACTTGGTTTTCAAAATGTGAAGAAATTGCATATATTAACGAATGCCCTGTATGTACTTCTGAATGGCACAGTTACATATTCCTCTTTTAGAATTCGTTAACCATAGTATGGTGTGTCAAAGCCACATATAATGGAATCGAATCTGTTTTATTTTGAAAAAACTAAAAAACAGAAACAAACGTTATAAGGAAAATTTTAACGTTTCTTCAAGGGCAAAGGACCCTTATCGCAACAGGACAAAGTGGAGGGGTTTGCCCTTCAATTTTAGCTTTATTTCGTCAAAATATGTAAATAAGTTTGGGAGATATGGCGAATAGTATGTAGTATATAGTAACAATGGATAACAATATAATATATATGTAGAATGACATATGATATATTGTTGAATAGTTGCCTAACAACATATATACCAAATAGGAGAGTTTTTTTTAAATAATTGAAGAAATTAGTGGTTGACGCCATATATTTTCCAGTTACAACGAGTGTCACGTGGTCTCATCAGCCGTGAGAGGGTTAAATATTTCTTCTAAAGCAACAGGTACTACGTTCATTTTTTAGTGCAGTTTGTAGTAATTTGTGCATTAGTTTCCCATGATGATGTGTAGAACATTTAGTTAGCATATTTGGTTGAGATTTGTAAAAAATATACAGGGTGATGCAAAATTCAGCTTTGTAGTACAGAAAGTTTAACTTGGTTTTCAAAATGTGAAGAAATTGCATATATTAACGAATGCCCTGTATGTACTTCTGAATGGCACAGTAACATATTCCTCTTTTAGCATTCGTTAACCATAGTATGGTGTGTCAAAGCCACATATAATGGAATCGAATCTGTTTTATTTTGAAAAAACTAAAAAAAAAAAAAAACAAACGTTATAAGAGGAATTTTAATGTTTCTTCAAGGACAAAGGACCTGTAACGCAACCGTACAAAATGGATGTGTTTGCCCTTCAATTTGAGTTTTATTTCGTCAAAATATGTAAATAACTTTGGGAGATATGGCGAATAGTATGTAGTATATAGTAACAATGGATAAGAATATAATATATATGTAGAATGACATATGCTATATTGTTGAATAGTTGCCTAACAACATATATGTACCAAATAGGAGAGTTTCTAAAAAAAATGAAGAAATTAGTGGTTGAAGCCATACATTTTCCAGTTACAACGAGTGTCACGTGGTCTCATCAGCCGTGAGAGGGTTAACTATTTCTTCTAAAGCAACAGGTACTACGTTCATTTTTTAGTGCAATTTGTAGTAATTTGTGCATTTATTTTCCCATCATGATGTGTAGAACATTTAGTTAGCATATTTGGTTGAGATTTGGAAAAAATATACAGGGTGATGCAAAATTCAGCTTTGTAGTACAGAAAGTATAAATTGGTTTTCAAAATGTGAAGAAAGTGCATATATTAACGAATGCCCTGTATGTACTTCTGAATGGCACAGTAACATATTCCTCTTTTATCATTCGTTAAGCACAGTATGGTGTGTCAAAGCCACATATAATGGAATCGAATCTGTTTTATTTTGAAAAAACTAAAAAAGAGAAATAAACGTTATAAGAGGAATTTTAATGTTTCTTCAAGGGCAAAGGACCCTTTTCGCAACAGGACAAAATGGAGGGGTTTCCTCTTCAATTTTAGCTTTATTTCGTTAAAATATGTAAATAACTTTGGGAGATATGGCGAATAGTATGTAGTATATAGTAACAATGGATAAGAATATAATATATATGTAGAATGACATATGCTATATTGTTGAATAGTTGCCTAACAACATATATGTACCAAATAGGAGAGTTTTTTAAAAAAAATGAAGAAATTAGTGGTTGAAGCCATATATTTTCCAGTTACAACGAGTGTCACGTGGTCTCATCAGCCGTGAGAGGGTTAAATATTTCTTCTAAAGCAACAGGTACTACGTTCATTTTTTAGTGCAGTTTGTAGTATTTTGTGCATTAGTTTCCCATGATGATGTGTAGAACATTTAGTTAGCATATTTGGTTGAGATTTGTAAAAAATATACAGGGTGATGCAAAATTCAGCTTTGTAGTACAGAAAGTTTAACTTGGTTTTCAAAATGTGAAGAAATTGCATATATTAACGAATGCCCTGTATGTACTTCTGAATGGCACAGTAACATATTCCTCTTTTAGCATTCGTTAACCATAGTATGGTGTGTCAAAGCCACATATAATGGAATCGAATCTGTTTTATTTTGAAAAAACTAAAAAACAGAAACAAACGTTATAAGGAAAATTTTAACGTTTCTTCAAGGACAAAGGACCCTTATCGCAACAGGACAAAGTGGAGGGGTTTCCTCTTCAATTTGAGCTTTATTTCGTCAAAATATGTAAATAACTTTGGGAGATATGGCGAATAGTATGTAGTATATAGTAACAATGGATAACAATATAATATATATGTAGAATGACATATGATATATTGTTGAATAGTTGCCTAACAACATATATACCAAATAGGAGAGTTTTTTTTAAAAAAATTGAAGAAATTAGTGGTTGAAGCCATATATTTTCCAGTTACAACGAGTGTCACGTGGTCTCATCAGCCGTGAGAGGGTTAAATATTTCTTCTAAAGCAACAGGTACTACGTTCATTTTTTAGTGCAGTTTGTAGTAATTTGTGCATTAGTTTCCCATGATGATGTGTAGAACATTTAGTTAGCATATTTGGTTGAGATTTGTAAAAAATATACAGGGTGATGCAAAATTCAGCTTTGTAGTACAGAAAGTTTAACTTGGTTTTCAAAATGTGAAGAAATTGCATATATTAACGAATGCCCTGTATGTACTTCTGAATGGCACAGTAACATATTCCTCTTTTAGCATTCGTTAACCATAGTATGGTGTGTCAAAGCCACATATAATGGAATCGAATCTGTTTTATTTTGAAAAAACTAAAAAAAAAAAAAAAACAAACGTTATAAGAGGAATTTTAATGTTTCTTCAAGGACAAAGGACCTGTAACGCAACCGTACAAAATGGATGTGTTTGCCCTTCAATTTGAGTTTTATTTCGTCAAAATATGTAAATAACTTTGGGAGATATGGCGAATAGTATGTAGTATATAGTAACAATGGATAAGAATATAATATATATGTAGAATGACATATGCTATATTGTTGAATAGTTGCCTAACAACATATATGTACCAAATAGGAGAGTTTCTAAAAAAAATGAAGAAATTAGTGGTTGAAGCCATACATTTTCCAGTTACAACGAGTGTCACGTGGTCTCATCAGCCGTGAGAGGGTTAACTATTTCTTCTAAAGCAACAGGTACTACGTTCATTTTTTAGTGCAATTTGTAGTAATTTGTGCATTTATTTTCCCATCATGATGTGTAGAACATTTAGTTAGCATATTTGGTTGAGATTTGGAAAAAATATACAGGGTGATGCAAAATTCAGCTTTGTAGTACAGAAAGTATAAATTGGTTTTCAAAATGTGAAGAAAGTGCATATATTAACGAATGCCCTGTATGTACTTCTGAATGGCACAGTAACATATTCCTCTTTTATCATTCGTTAAGCACAGTATGGTGTGTCAAAGCCACATATAATGGAATCGAATCTGTTTTATTTTGAAAAAACTAAAAAAGAGAAATAAACGTTATAAGAGGAATTTTAATGTTTCTTCAAGGGCAAAGGACCCTTTTCGCAACAGGACAAAGTGGAGGGGTTTCCTCTTCAATTTGAGCTTTATTTCGTCAAAATATGTAAATAACTTTGGGAGATATGGCGAATAGTATGTAGTATATAGTAACAATGGATAACAATATAATATATATGTAGAATGACATATGATATATTGTTGAATAGTTGCCTAACAACATATATACCAAATAGGAGAGTTTTTTTTAAAAAATTGAAGAAATTAGTGGTTGAAGCCATATATTTTCCAGTTACAACGAGTGTCACGTGGTCTCATCAGCCGTGAGAGGGTTAAATATTTCTTCTAAAGCAACAGGTACTACGTTCATTTTTTAGTGCAGTTTGTAGTAATTTGTGCATTAGTTTCCCATGATGATGTGTAGAACATTTAGTTAGCATATTTGGTTGAGATTTGTAAAAAATATACAGGGTGATGCAAAATTCAGCTTTGTAGTACAGAAAGTTTAACTTGGTTTTCAAAATGTGAAGAAATTGCATATATATGAACGAATGCCCTGTAAGTACTTCTGAATGGCACAGTAACATATTCCTCTTTTAGCATTCGTTAAGCACAGTATGGTGTGTCAAAGCCACATATAATGGAATCGAATCTGTTTTATTTTGAAAAAACTAAAAAAGAGAAATAAACGTTATAAGAGGAATTTTAATGTTTCTTCAAGGGCAAAGGACCCTTATCGCAACCGTACAAAATGGAGGGGTTTCCTCTTCAATTTTAGCTTTATTTCGTCAAAATATGTAAATAACTTTGGGAGATATGGCGAATAGTATGTAGTATATAGTAACAATGGATAACAATATAATATATATGTAGAATGACATATGATATATTGTTGAATAGTTGCCTAACAACATATATACCAAATAGGAGAGTTTTTTTAAAAAAATTGAAGAAATTAGTGGTTGAAGCCATATATTTTCCAGTTACAACGAGTGTCACGTGGTCTCATCAGCCGTGAGAGGGTTAAATATTTCTTCTAAAGCAACAGGTACTACGTTCATTTTTTAGTGCAGTTTGTAGTAATTTGTGCATTAGTTTCCCATGATGATGTGCAGAACATTTAGTTAGCATATTTGGTTGAGATTTGTAAAAAATATACAGGGTGATGCAAAATTCAGTTCAGCTTTGTAGTACAGAAAGTTTAACTTGGTTTTCAAAATGTGAAGAAATTGCATATATTAACGAATGCCCTGTATGTACTTCTGAATGGCACAGTTACATATTCCTCTTTTAGAATTCGTTAACCATAGTATGGTGTGTCAAAGCCACATATAATGGAATCGAATCTGTTTTATTTTGAAAAAACTAAAAAACAGAAACAAACGTTATAAGGAAAATTTTAACGTTTCTTCAAGGGCAAAGGACCCTTATCGCAACAGGACAAAGTGGAGGGGTTTGCCCTTCAATTTTAGCTTTATTTCGTCAAAATATGTAAATAAGTTTGGGAGATATGGCGAATAGTATGTAGTATATAGTAACAATGGATAACAATATAATATATATGTAGAATGACATATGATATATTGTTGAATAGTTGCCTAACAACATATATACCAAATAGGAGAGTTTTTTTTAAGTAATTGAAGAAATTAGTGGTTGACGCCATATATTTTCCAGTTACAACGAGTGTCACGTGGTCTCATCAGCCGTGAGAGGGTTAAATATTTCTTCTAAAGCAACAGGTACTACGTTCATTTTTTAGTGCAGTTTGTAGTAATTTGTGCATTAGTTTCCCATGATGATGTGTAGAACATTTAGTTAGCATATTTGGTTGAGATTTGTAAAAAATATACAGGGTGATGCAAAATTCAGCTTTGTAGTACAGAAAGTTTAACTTGGTTTTCAAAATGTGAAGAAATTGCATATATTAACGAATGCCCTGTATGTACTTCTGAATGGCACAGTAACATATTCCTCTTTTAGCATTCGTTAACCATAGTATGGTGTGTCAAAGCCACATATAATGGAATCGAATCTGTTTTATTTTGAAAAAACTAAAAAAAAAAAAAAACAAACGTTATAAGAGGAATTTTAATGTTTCTTCAAGGACAAAGGACCTGTAACGCAACCGTACAAAATGGATGTGTTTGCCCTTCAATTTGAGTTTTATTTCGTCAAAATATGTAAATAACTTTGGGAGATATGGCGAATAGTATGTAGTATATAGTAACAATGGATAAGAATATAATATATATGTAGAATGACATATGCTATATTGTTGAATAGTTGCCTAACAACATATATGTACCAAATAGGAGAGTTTCTAAAAAAAATGAAGAAATTAGTGGTTGAAGCCATACATTTTCCAGTTACAACGAGTGTCACGTGGTCTCATCAGCCGTGAGAGGGTTAACTATTTCTTCTAAAGCAACAGGTACTACGTTCATTTTTTAGTGCAATTTGTAGTAATTTGTGCATTTATTTTCCCATCATGATGTGTAGAACATTTAGTTAGCATATTTGGTTGAGATTTGGAAAAAATATACAGGGTGATGCAAAATTCAGCTTTGTAGTACAGAAAGTATAAATTGGTTTTCAAAATGTGAAGAAAGTGCGTATATTAACGAATGCCCTGTATGTACTTCTGAATGGCACAGTAACATATTCCTCTTTTATCATTCGTTAAGCACAGTATGGTGTGTCAAAGCCACATATAATGGAATCGAATCTGTTTTATTTTGAAAAAACTAAAAAAGAGAAATAAACGTTATAAGAGGAATTTTAATGTTTCTTCAAGGGCAAAGGACCCTTTTCGCACAGGACAAAATGGAGGGTTTCCTCTTCAATTTTAGCTTTATTTCGTTAAAATATGTAAATAACTTTGGGAGATATGGCGAATAGTATGTAGTATATAGTAACAATGGATAAGAATATAATATATATGTAGAATGACATATGCTATATTGTTGAATAGTTGCCTAACAACATATATGTACCAAATAGGAGAGTTTTTTAAAAAAAATGAAGAAATTAGTGGTTGAAGCCATATATTTTTCAGTTACAACGAGTGTCACGTGGTCTCATCAGCCGTGAGAGGGTTAAATATTTCTTCTAAAGCAACAGGTACTACGTTCATTTTTTAGTGCAGTTTGTAGTATTTTGTGCATTAGTTTCCCATGATGATGTGTAGAACATTTAGTTAGCATATTTGGTTGAGATTTGTAAAAAATATACAGGGTGATGCAAAATTCAGCTTTGTAGTACAGAAAGTTTAACTTGGTTTTCAAAATGTGAAGAAATTGCATATATTAACGAATGCCCTGTATGTACTTCTGAATGGCACAGTAACATATTCCTCTTTTAGCATTCGTTAACCATAGTATGGTGTGTCAAAGCCACATATAATGGAATCGAATCTGTTTTATTTTGAAAAAACTAAAAACAGAAACAAACGTTATAAGGAAAATTTTAACGTTTCTTCAAGGACAAAGGACCCTTATCGCAACAGGACAAAGTGGAGGGGTTTCCTCTTCAATTTGAGCTTTATTTCGTCAAAATATGTAAATAACTTTGGGAGATATGGCGAATAGTATGTAGTATATAGTAACAATGGATAACAATATAATATATATGTAGAATGACATATGATATATTGTTGAATAGTTGCCTAACAACATATATACCAAATAGGAGAGTTTTTTTTAAAAAAATTGAAGAAATTAGTGGTTGAAGCCATATATTTTCCAGTTACAACGAGTGTCAAGTGGTCTCATCAGCCGTGAGAGGGTTAAATATTTCTTCTAAAGCAACAGGTACTACGTTCATTTTTAGTGCAATTTGTAGTAATTTGTGCATTAGTTTCCCATGATGATGTGTAGAACATTTAGTTAGCATATTTGGTTGAGATTTGTAAAAAATATACAGGGTGATGCAAAATTCAGCTTTGTAGTACAGAAAGTTTAACTTGGTTTCAAAATGTGAAGAAATTGCCTATATATGAACGAATGCCCTGTAAGTACTTCTGAATGGCACAGTAACATATTCCTCTTTTAGCATTCGTTAAGCACAGTATGGTGTGTCAAAGCCACATATAATGGAATCGAATCTGTTTTATTTTGAAAAAACTAAAAAAGAGAAATAAACGTTATAAGAGGAATTTTAATGTTTCTTCAAGGGCAAAGGACCCTTATCGCAACCGTACAAAATGGAGGGGTTTCCTCTTCAATTTTAGCTTTATTTCGTCAAAATATGTAAATAACTTTGGGAGATATGGCGATAGTATGTAGTATATAGTAACAATGGATAACAATATAATATATATGTAGAATGACATATGATATATTGTTGAATAGTTGCCTAACAACATATATACCAAATAGGAGAGTTTTTTTTAAAAAAAATTGAAGAAATTAGTGGTTGAAGCCATATATTTTCCAGTTACAACGAGTGTCACGTGGTCTCATCAGCCGTGAGAGGGTTAAATATTTCTTCTAAAGCAACAGGTACTACGTTCATTTTTTAGTGCAGTTTGTAGTAATTTGTGCATTAGTTTCCCATGATGATGTGTAGAACATTTAGTTAGCATATTTGGTTGAGATTTGTAAAAAATATACAGGGTGATGCAAAATTCAGCTTTGTAGTACAGAAAGTTTAACTTGGTTTTCAAAATGTGAAGAAATTTCATATATTAACGAATGCCCTGTATGTACTTCTGAATGGCACAGTTACATATTCCTCTTTTAGAATTCGTAAACCATAGTATGGTGTGTCAAAGCCACATATAATGGAATCGAATCTGTTTTATTTTGAAAAAACTAAAAAAGAGAAACAAACGTTATAAGAAAAATTTTAACGTTTCTTCAAGGGCAAAGGACCCTTATCGCAACAGGACAAAGTGGAGGGGTTTGCCCTTCAATTTTAGCTTTATTTCGTCAAAATATGTAAATAAGTTTGGGAGATATGGCGAATAGTATGTAGTATATAGTAACATGGATAACAATATAATATATATGTAGAATGACATATGCTATATTGTTGAATAGTTGCCTAACAACATATATACCAAATAGGAGAGTTTTTTTTAAATAATTGAAGAAATTAGTGGTTGACGCCATATATTTTCCAGTTACAACGAGTGTCACGTGGTCTCATCAGCCGTGAGAGGGTTAAATATTTCTTCTAAAGCAACAGGTACTACGTTCATTTTTTAGTGCAGTTTGTAGTAATTTGTGCATTAGTTTCCCATGATGATGTGTAGAACATTTAGTTAGCATATTTGGTTGAGATTTGTAAAAAATATACAGGGTGATACAAAATTCAGCTTTGTAGTACAGAAAGTTTAACTTGGTTTTCAAAATGTGAAGAAATTGCATATATTAACGAATGCCCTGTATGTACTTCTGAATGGCACAGTAACATATTCCTCTTTTGTCATTCGTTAAGCACAGTATGGTGTGTCAAAGCCACATATAATGGAATCGAATCTGTTTTATTTTGAAAAAACTAAAAAAGAGAAATAAACGTTATAAGAGGAATTTTAATGTTTCTTTAAGGGCAAAGGACCCTTATCGCAACAGGACAAAATGTAGGGGTTTCCTCTTCAATTTTAGCTTTATTTCGTCAAAATATGTAAATAAGTTTGGGAGATATGGCGAATAGTATGTAGTATATAGTAACAATGGATAACAATATAATATATATGTAGAATGACATATGATATATTGTTGAATAGTTGCCTAACAACATATATACCAAATAGGAGAGTTTTTTTAAAAAAATTGAAGAAATTAGTGGTTGAAGCTATATATTTTCCAGTTACAACGAGTGTCACGTGGTCTCATCAGCCGTGAGAGGGTTAAATAATTCTTCTAAAGCAACAGGTACTACGTTCATTTTTTAGTGCAGTTTGTAGTAATTTGTGCATTAGTTTCCCATGATGATGTGTAGAACATTTAGTTAGCATATTTGGTTGAGATTTGTAAAAAATATACAGGGTGATGCAAAATTCAGCTTTGTAGTACAGAAAGTTTAACTTGGTTTTCAAAATGTGAAGAAATTGCATATATTAACGAATGCCCTGTATGTACTTCTGAATGGCACAGTAACATATTCCTCTTTTAGCATTCGTTAACCATAGTATGGTGTGTCAAAGCCACATATAATGGAATCGAATCTGTTTTATTTTGAAAAAAACTAAATAAAAAAAAAACAAACGTTATAAGAGGAATTTTAATGTTTCTTCAAGGACAAAGGACCTGTAACGCAACCGTACAAAATGGATTGGTTTGCCCTTCAATTTGAGCTTTATTTCGTCAAAATATGTAAATAACTTTGGGAGATATGGCGAATAGTATGTAGTATATAGTAACAATGGATAAGAGTATAATATATATGTAGAATGACATATGCTATATTGTTGAATAGTTGCCTAACAACATATATGTACCAAATAGGAGAGTTTCTAAAAAAAATGAAGAAATTAGTGGTTGAAGCCATACATTTTCCAGTTACAACGAGTGTCACGTGGTCTCATCAGCCGTGAGAGGGTTAACTATTTCTTCTAAAGGAACAGGTACTACGTTCATTTTTTAGTGCAATTTGTAGTAATTTGTGCATTTATTTTCCCATCATGATGTGTAGAACATTTAGTTAGCATATTTGGTTGAGATTTGTAAAAAATATACAGGGTGATGCAAAATTCAGCTTTGTAGTACAGAAAGTATAAATTGGTTTTCAAAATGTGAAGAAAGTGCATATATTAACGAATGCCCTGTATGTACTTCTGAATGGCACAGTAACATATTCCTCTTTTATCATTCGTTAAGCACAGTATGGTGTGTCAAAGCCACATATAATGGAATCGAATCTGTTTTATTTTGAAAAAACTAAAAAAGAGAAATAAACGTTATAAGAGGAATTTTCATGTTTCTTCAAGGGCAAAGGACCCTTTTCGCAACAGGACAAAATGGAGGGGTTTCCTCTTCAATTTTAGCTTTATTTCGTTAAAATATGTAAATAACTTTGGGAGATATGGCGAATAGTATGTAGTATATAGTAACAATGGATAAGAATATAATATATATGTAGAATGACATATGCTATATTGTTGAATAGTTGCCTAACAACATATATGTACCAAATAGGAGAGTTTTTTTTAAAAAAATGAAGAAATTAGTGGTTGAAGCCATACATTTTCCAGTTACAACGAGTGTCACGTGGTCTCATCAGCCGTGAGAGGGTTAACTATTTCTTCTAAAGCAACAGGTACTACGTTCATTTTTTAGTGCAATTTGTAGTAATTTGAGCATTTATTTTCCCATCATGATGTGTAGAACATTTAGTTAGGATATTTGGTTGAGATTTCGAAAAAATATACAGGGTGATGCAAAATTCATCTTTGTAGTACAGAAAGTATAAATTGGTTTTCAAAATGTGAAGAAAGTGCATATATTAACGAATGCCCTGTATGTACTTCTGAATGGCACAGTAACATATTCCTCTTTTATCATTCGTTAAGCACAGTATGGTGTGCCAAAGCCACATATAATGGAATCGAATCTGTTTTATTTTGAAAAAACTAAAAAAGAGAAATAAACGTTATAAGAGGAATTTTAATGTTTCTTCAAGGCCAAAGGACCCTTATCGAAACAGGACAAAATGGAGGGGTTTCCTCTTCAATTTTAGCTTTATTTCGTCAAAATATGTAAATAACTTTGGGAGATATGGCGAATAGTATGTAGTATATAGTAACAATGGATAACAATATAATATATATGTAGAATGACATATGATATATTGTTGAATAGTTGCCTAACAACATATATACCAAATAGGAGA
This sequence comes from Thermobia domestica, assembly GCF_964235325.1. Classification (NCBI taxonomy): domain Eukaryota; kingdom Metazoa; phylum Arthropoda; class Insecta; order Zygentoma; family Lepismatidae; genus Thermobia; species Thermobia domestica. Next base: position 27,713 of record NW_027657109.1, on the reverse strand, counting down.
GTTTTTTTAAAAAAATTGAAGAAATTAGTGGTTGAAGCCATATATTTTCCAGTTACAACGAGTGTCACGTGGTCTCATCAGCCGTGAGAGGGTTAAATATTTCTTCTAAAGCAACAGGTACTACGTTCATTTTTTAGTGCAGTTTGTAGTAATTTGTGCATTAGTTTCCCATGATGATGTGTAGAACATTTAGTTAGCATATTTGGTTGAGATTTGTAAAAAATATACAGGGTGATGCAAAATTCAGCTTTGTAGTACAGAAAGTTTAACTTGGTTTTCAAAATGTGAAAAAATTGCATATATTAACGAATGCCCTGTATGTACTTCTGAATGGCACAGTAACATATTCCTCTTTTAGCATTCGTTAACCATAGTATGGTGTGTCAAAGCCACATATAATGGAATCGAATCTGTTTTATTTTGAAAAAACTAAAAAAAAAAAAAAAAAACGTTTTAAGAGGAATTTTAATGTTTCTTCAAGGGCAAAGGACCCTTTTCGCAACAGGACAAAATGGAGGGTTTCCTCTTCAATTTTAGCTTTATTTCGTTAAAATATGTAAATAACTTTGGGAGATATGGCGAATAGTATGTAGTATATAGTAACAATGGATAACAATATAATATATATGTAGAATGACATATGCTATATTGTTGAATAGTTGCCTAACAACATATATACCAAATAGGAGAGTTTTTTTTAAAAAAATTGAAGAAATTAGTGGTTGAAGCCATATATTTTCCAGTTACAACGAGTGTCACGTGGTCTCATCAGCCGTGAGAGGGTTAACTATTTCTTCTAAAGCAACAGGTACTACGTTCATTTTTTAGTGCAGTTTGTAGTAATTTGTGCATTAGTTTCCCATGATGATGTGTAGAACATTTAGTTAGCATATTTGGTTGAGATTTGTAAAAAATATACAGGGTGATGCAAAATTCAGCTTTGTAGTACAGAAAGTTTAACTTGGTTTTCAAAATGTGAAGAAATTGCATATATTAACGAATGCCCTGTATGTACTTCTGAATGGCACAGTAACATATTCCTCTTTTAGCATTCGTTAACCATAGTATGGTGTGTCAAAGCCACATATAATGGAATCGAATCTGTTTTATTTTGAAAAAACTAAAAAACAGAAACAAACGTTATAAGGAAGATTTTAACGTTTCTTCAAGGACAAAGGACCCTTATCGCAACAGGACAAAGTGGAGGGGTTTCCTCTTCAATTTGAGCTTTATTTCGTCAAAATATGTAAATAAGTTTGGGAGATATGGCGAATAGTATGTAGTATATAGTAACAATGGATAACAATATAATATATATGTAGAATGACATATGCTATATTGTTGAATAGTTGCCTAACAACATATATACCAAATAGGAGAGTTTTTTTTAAAAAAATTGAAGAAATTAGTGGTTGAAGCCATATATTTTCCAGTTACAACGAGTGTCACGTGGTCTCATCAGCCGTGAGAGGGTTAAATATTTCTTCTAAAGCAACAGGTACTACGTTCATTTTTTAGTGCAGTTTGTAGTAATTTGTGCATTAGTTTCCCATGATGATGTGTAGAACATTAAGTTAGCATATTTGGTTGAGATTTGTAAAAAATATACAGGGTGATGCAAAATTCAGCTTTGTAGTACAGAAAGTTTAACTTGGTTTTCAAAATGTGAAGAAATTGCATATATATGAACGAATGCCCTGTATGTACTTCTGAATGGCACAGTAACATATTCCTCTTTTAGCATTCGTTAAGCACAGTATGGTGTGTCAAAGCCACATATAATGGAATCGAATCTGTTTTATTTTGAAAAAACTAAAAAAGAGAAATAAACGTTATAAGAGGAATTTTAATGTTTCTTCAAGGGCAAAGGACCCTTATCGCAACAGGACAAAATGGAGGGGTTTCCTCTTCAATTTTAGCTTTATTTCGTCAAAATATGTAAATAAGTTTGGGAGATATGGCGAATAGTATGTAGTATATAGTAACAATGGATAACAATATAATATATATGTAGAATGACATATGATATATTGTTGAATAGTTGCCTAACAACATATATACCAAATAGGAGAGTTTTTTTTAAAAAAATGAAGAAATTAGTGGTTGAAGCCATATATTTTCCAGTTACAACGAGTGTCACGTGGTCTCATCAGCCGTGAGAGGGTTAAATATTTCTTCTAAAGCAACAGGTACTACGTTCATTTTTTAGTGCAGTTTGTAGTAATTCGTGCATTAGTTTCCCATGATGATGTGTAGAACATTTAGTTAGCATATTTGGTTGAGATTTGTAAAAAATATACAGGGTGATGCAAAATTCAGATTTGTAGTACAGAAAGTTTAACTTGGTTTTCAAAATGTGAAGAAATTTCATATATTAACGAATGCCCTGTTTGTACTTCTGAATGGCACAGTAACATATTCCTCTTTTAGCATTCGTTAACCATAGTATGGTGTGTCAAAGACACATATAATGGAATCGAATCTGTTTTATTTTGAAAAAACTAAAAAAAAAAAAAAAACAAAGGTTATAAGAGGAATTTTAATGTTTCTTCAAGGACAAAGGACCGGTAACGCAACCGTACAAAATGGATGGGTTTGCCCTTCAATTTGAGCTTTATTTCGTCAAAATATGTAAATAACTTTCTGAGATATGGCGAATAGTATGTAGTATATAGTAACAATGGATAAGAATATAATATATATGTAGAATGACATATGCTATATTGTTGAATAGTTGCCTAACAACATATATGTACCAAATAGGAGAGTTTTTAAAAAAAAATGAAGAAATTAGTGGTTGAAGCCATATATTTTCCAGTTACAACGAGTGTCACGTGGTCTCATCAGCCGTGAGAGGGTTAAATATTTCTTCTAAAGCAACAGGTACTACGTTCATTTTTTAGTGCAGTTTGTAGTAATTTGTGCATTAGTTTCCCATGATGATGTGTAGAACATTTAGTTAGCATATTTGGTTGAGATTTGTAAAAAATATACAGGGTGATGCAAAATTCAGCTTTGTAGTACAGAAAGTTTAACTTGGTTTTCAAAATGTGAAGAAATTGCATATATTAACGAATGCCCTGTATGTACTTCTGAATGGCACAGTAACATATTCCTCTTTTAGCATTCGTTAACCATAGTATGGTGTGTCAAAGCCACATATAATGGAATCGAATCTGTTTTATTTTGAAAAAAACTAAAAAAACAGAAACAAACGTTATAAGGAAAATTTTAACGTTTCTTCAAGGACAAAGGACCCTTATCGCAACAGGACAAAGTGGAGGGGTTTCCTCTTCAATTTTAGCTTTATTTCGTCAAAATATGTAAATAAGTTTGGGAGATATGGCGAATAGTATGTAGTATATAGTAACAATGGATAACAATATAATATATATGTAGAATGACATATGATATATTGTTGAATAGTTGCCTAACAACATATATACCAAATAGGAGAGTTTTTTTAAAAAAATTGAAGAAATTAGTGGTTGAAGCCATATATTTTCCAGTTACAACGAGTGTCACGTGGTCTCATCAGCCGTGAGAGGGTTAAATATTTCTTCTAAAGCAACAGGTACTACGTTCATTTTTTAGTGCAGTTTGTAGTAATTTGTGCATTAGTTTCCCATGATGATGTGTAGAACATTTAGTTAGCATATTTGGTTGAGATTTGTAAAAAATATACAGGGTGATGCAAAATTCAGCTTTGTAGTACAGAAAGTTTAACTTGGTTTTCAAAATGTGAAGAAATTGCATATATATGAACGAATGCCCTGTATGTACTTCTGAATGGCACAGTAACATATTCCTCTTTTAGCATTCGTTAAGCACAGTATGGTGTGTCAAAGCCACATATAATGGAATCGAATCTGTTTTATTTTGAAAAAACTAAAAAAGAGAAATAAACGTTATAAGAGGAATTTTAATGTTTCTTCAAGGGCAAAGGACCCTTATCGCAACAGTACAAAATGGATGGGTTTGCCCTTCAATTTGAGCTTTATTTCGTCAAAATATGTAAAAAACTTTGGGAGATATGGCGAATAGTATGTAGTATATAGTAACAATGGATAAGAATATAATATATATGTAGAATGACATATGCTATATTGTTGAATAGTTGCCTAACAACATATATGTACCAAATAGGAGAGTTTTTAAAAAAATGAAGAAATTAGTGGTTGAAGCCATATATTTTCCAGTTACAACGAGTGTCACGTGGTCTCATCAGCCGTGAGAGGGTTAACTATTTCTTCTAAAGCAACAGGTACTACGTTCATTTTTTAGTGCAATTTGTAGTAATTTGTGCATTTATTTTCCCATCATGATGTGTAGAACATTTAGTTAGCATATTTGATTGAGATTTGGAAAAAATATACAGGGTGATACAAAATTCAGCTTTGTAGTACAGAAAGTATAAATTGGTATTCAAAATGTGAAGAAAGTGCATATATTAACGAATGCCCTGTATGTACTTCTGAATGGTACAGTAACATATTCCTCTTTTATCATTCGTTAAGCACAGTATGGTGTGTCAAAGCCACATATAATGGAATCGAATCTGTTTTATTTTGAAAAAACTAAAAAAGAGAAATAAACGTTATAAGAGGAATTTTAATGTTTCTTCAAGGGCAAAGGACCCTTATCGCAACAGGACAAAATGGAGGGGTTTCCTCTTCAATTTTAGCTTTATTTCGTCAAAATATGTAAATAAGCTTGGGAGATATGGCGAATAGTATGTAGTATATAGTAACAATGGATAACAATATAATATATATGTAGAATGACATATGATATATTGTTGAATAGTTGCCTAACAACATATATACCAAATAGGAGAGTTTTTTTAAAAAAATTGAAGAAATTAGTGGTTGAAGCCATATATTTTCCAGTTACAACGAGTGTCACGTGGTCTCATCAGCCGTGAGAGGGTTAAATAATTCTTCTAAAGCAACAGGTACTACGTTCATTTTTTAGTGCAGTTTGTAGTAATTTGTGCATTAATTTCCCATGATGATGTGTAGAACATTTAGTTAGCATATTTGGTTGAGATTTGTAAAAAATATACAGGGTGATGCAAAATTCAGCTTTGTAGTACAGAAAGTTTAACTTGGTTTTCAAAATGTGAAGAAATTGCATATATTAACGAATGCCCTGTATGTACTTCTGAATGGCACAGTAACATATTCCTCTTTTAGCATTCGTTAACCATAGTATGGTGTGTCAAAGCCACATATAATGGAATCGAATCTGTTTTATTTTGAAAAAAACTAAATAAAAAAAAACAAACGTTATAAGAGGAATTTTAATGTTTCTTCAAGGACAAAGGACCTGTAACGCAACCGTACAAAATGGATGGGTTTGCCCTTCAATTTGAGCTTTATTTCGTCAAAATATGTAAATAACTTTGGGAGATATGGCGAATAGTATGTAGTATATAGTAACAATGGATAAGAATATAATATATATGTAGAATGACATATGCTATATTATTGAATAGTTGCCTAACAACATATATGTACCAAATAGGAGAGTTTTTTAAAAAAAATGAAGAAATTAGTGGTTGAAGCCATACATTTTCCAGTTACGACGAGTGTCACGTGGTCTCATCAGCCGTGAGAGGGTTAACTATTTCTTCTAAAGCAACAGGTACTACGTTCATTTTTTAGTGCAATTTGTAGTAATTTGTGCATTTATTTTCCCATCATGATGTGTAGAACATTTAGTTAGCATATTTGGTTGAGATTTGGAAAAAATATACAGGGTGATGCAAAATTCAGCTTTGTAGTACAGAAAGTATAAATTGGTTTTCAAAATGTGAAGAAAGTGCATATATTAACGAATGCCCTGTATGTACTTCTGAATGGCACAGTAACATATTCCTCTTTTATCATTCGTTAAGCACAGTATGGTGTGTCAAAGCCACATATAATGGAATCGAATCTGTTTTATTTTGAAAAAACTAAAAAAGAGAAATAAACGTTATAAGAGGAATTTTAATGTTTCTTCAAGGGCAAAGGACCCTTATCGCAACAGGACAAAATGGAGGGGTTTCCTCTTCAATTTTAGCTTTATTTCGTCAAAATATGTAAATAACTTTGGGAGATATGGCGAATAGTATGTAGTATGTAGTAACAATGGATAAGAATATAATATATATGTAATATGACATATGCTATATTGTTGAATAGTTGCCTAACAACATATATGTACCAAATAGGAGAGTTTTTTTTAAAAAATGAAGAAATTAGTGGTTGAAGCCATATATTTTCCAGTTACAACGAGTGTCACGTGGTCTCATCAGCCGTGAGAGGGTTAAATATTTCTTCTAAAGCAACAGGTACTACGTTCATTTTTTAGTGCAGTTTGTAGTAATTTGTGCATTAGTTTCCCATGATGATGTGTAGAACATTTAGTTAGCATATTTGGTTGAGATTTGTAAAAAATATACAGGGTGATGCAAAATTCAGCTTTGTAGTACAGAAAGTTTAACTTGGTTTTCAAAATGTGAAGAAATTGCATATATTAACGAATGCCCTGTATGTACTTCTGAATGGCACAGTAACATATTCCTCTTTTAGCATTCGTTAACCATAGTATGGTGTGTCAAAGCCACATATAATGGAATCGAATCTGTTTTATTTTGAAAAAACTAAAAAACAGAAACAAACGTTATAAGGAAAATTTTAACGTTTCTTCAAGGGCAAAGGATCCTTATCGCAACAGGACAAAGTGGATGGGTTTCCTCTTCAATTTTAGCTTATTTCGTCAAAATATGTAAATAAGTTTGGGAGATATGGCGAATAGTATGTAGTATATAGTAACAATGGATAACAATATAACATATATGTAGAATGACATATGATATATTGTTGAATAGTTGCCTAACAACATATATACCAAATAGGAGAGTTTTTTTTAAAAAATTGAAGAAATTAGTGGTTGAAGCCATATATTTTCCAGTTACAACGAGTGTCACGTGGTCTCATCAGCCGTGAGAGGGTTAAATATTTCTTCTAAAGCAACAGGTACTACGTTCATTTTTTAGTGCAGTTTGTAGTAATTTGTGCATTAGTTTCCCATGATGATGTGTAGAACATTTAGTTAGCATATTTGGTTGAGATTTGTAAAAAATATACAGGGTGATGCAAAATTCAGCTTTGTAGTACAGAAAGTTTAACTTGGTTTTCAAAATGTGAAGAAATTGCATATATTAACGAATGCCCTGTATGTACTTCTGAATGGCACAGTAACATATTCCTCTTTTAGCATTCGTTAACCATAGTATGGTGTGTCAAAGCCACATATAATGGAATCGAATCTGTTTTATTTTGAAAAAAACTAAATAAAAAAAACAAACGTTATAAGAGGAATTTTAATGTTTCTTCAAGGACAAAGGACTTGTAACGCAACCGTACAAGATGGATGGGTTTGCCTTCAATTTGAGCTTTATTTCGTCAAAATATGTAAATAACTTTGGGAGATATGGCGAATAGTATGTAGTATATAGTAACAATGGATAAGAATATAATATATATATAGAATGACATATGCTATATTGTTGAATAGTTGCCTAACAACATATATGTACCAAATAGGAGAGTTTTTTAAAAAAAATGAAGAAATTAGTGGTTGAAGCCATACATTTTCCAGTTACAACGAGTGTCACGTGGTCTCATCAGCCGTGAGAGGGTTAACTATTTCTTCTAAAGAAACAGGTACTACGTTCATTTTTTAGTGCAATTTGTAGTAATTTGTGCATTTATTTTCCCATCATGATGTGTAGAACATTTAGTTAGCATATTTGGTTGAGATTTGGAAAAAATATACAGGGTGATGCAAAATTCAGCTTTGTAGTACAGAAAGTATAAATTGGTATTCAAAATGTGAAGAAAGTGCATATATTAACGAATGCCCTGTATGTACTTCTGAATGGCACAGTAACATATTCCTCTTTTATCATTCGTTAAGCACAGTATGGTGTGTCAAAGCCACATATAATGGAATCGAATCTGTTTTATTTTGAAAAAACTAAAAAAGAGAAATAAACGTTATAAGAAAAATTTTAATGTTCCTTCAAGGGCAAAGGACCCTTATCGCAACAGGACAAAATGGAGGGGTTTCCTCTTCAATTTTAGCTTTATTTCGTCAAAATATGTAAATAAGTTTGGGAGATATGGCGAATAGTATGTAGTATATAGTAACAATGGATAACAATATAATATATATGTAGAATGACATATGATATATTGTTGAATAGTTGCCTAACAACATATATACCAAATAGGAGAGTTTTTTTAAAAAAATTGAAGAAATTAGTGGTTGAAGCCATATATTTTCCAGTTACAACGAGTGTCACGTGGTCTCATCAGCCGTGAGAGGGTTAAATATTTCTTCTAAAGCAACAGGTACTACGTTCATTTTTTAGTGCAGTTTGTAGTAATTTGTGCATTAGTTTCCCATGATGATGTGTAGAACATTTAGTTAGCATATTTGGTTGAGATTTGTAAAAAATATACAGGGTGATGCAAAATTCAGCTTTGTAGTACAGAAAGTTTAACTTGGTTTTCAAAATGTGAAGAAATTGCATATATTAACGAATGCCCTGTATGTACTTCTGAATGGCACAGTAACATATTCCTCTTTTAGCATTCGTTAACCATAGTATGGTGTGTCAAAGCCACATATAATGGAATCGAATCTGTTTTATTTTGAAAAAAACTAAATAAAAAAAAACAAACGTTATAAGAGGAATTTTAATGTTTCTTCAAGGACAAAGGACCTGTAACGCAACCGTACAAAATGGATGGGTTTGCCCTTCAATTTGAGCTTTATTTCGTCAAAATATGTAAAAAACTTTGGGAGATATGGCGAATAGTATGTAGTATATAGTAACAATGGATAAGAATATAATATATATGTAGAATGACATATGCTATATTGTTGAATAGTTGCCTAACAACATATATGTACCAAATAGGAGAGTTTTTAAAAAAATGAAGAAATTAGTGGTTGAAGCCATACATTTTCCAGTTACAACGAGTGTCACGTGGTCTCATCAGCCGTGAGAGGGTTAACTATTTCTTCTAAAGCAACAGGTACTACGTTCATTTTTTAGTGCAATTTGTAGTAATTTGTGCATTTATTTTCCCATCATGATGTGTAGAACATTTAGTTAGCATATTTGGTTGAGATTTGGAAAAAATATACAGGGTGATACAAAATTCAGCTTTGTAGTACAGAAAGTATAAATTGGTATTCAAAATGTGAAGAAAGTGCATATATTAACGAATGCCCTGTATGTACTTCTGAATGGTACAGTAACATATTCCTCTTTTATCATTCGTTAAGCACAGTATGGTGTGTCAAAGCCACATATAATGGAATCGAATCTGTTTTATTTTGAAAAAACTAAAAAAGAGAAATAAACGTTATAAGAGGAATTTTAATGTTTCTTCAAGGGCAAAGGACCCTTATCGCAACAGGACAAAATGGAGGGGTTTCCTCTTCAATTTTAGCTTTATTTCGTCAAAATATGTAAATAAGCTTGGGAGATATGGCGAATAGTATGTAGTATATAGTAACAATGGATAACAATATAATATATATGTAGAATGACATATGATATATTGTTGAATAGTTGCCTAACAACATATATACCAAATAGGAGAGTTTTTTTTAAAAAAATTGAAGAAATTAGTGGTTGAAGCCATATATTTTCCAGTTACAACGAGTGTCACGTGGTCTCATCAGCCGTGAGAGGGTTAAATAATTCTTCTAAAGCAACAGGTACTACGTTCATTTTTTAGTGCAGTTTGTAGTAATTTGTGCATTAATTTCCCATGATGATGTGTAGAACATTTAGTTAGCATATTTGGTTGAGATTTGTAAAAAATATACAGGGTGATGCAAAATTCAGCTTTGTAGTACAGAAAGTTTAACTTGGTTTTCAAAATGTGAAGAAATTGCATATATTAACGAATGCCCTGTATGTACTTCTGAATGGCACAGTAACATATTCCTCTTTTAGCATTCGTTAACCATAGTATGGTGTGTCAAAGCCACATATAATGGAATCGAATCTGTTTTATTTTGAAAAAAACTAAATAAAAAAAAACAAACGTTATAAGAGGAATTTTAATGTTTCTTCAAGGACAAAGGACCTGTAACGCAACCGTACAAAATGGATGGGTTTGCCCTTCAATTTGAGCTTTATTTCGTCAAAATATGTAAATAACTTTGGGAGATATGGCGAATAGTATGTAGTATATAGTAACAATGGATAAGAATATAATATATATGTAGAATGACATATGCTATATTATTGAATAGTTGCCTTAACAACATATATGTACCAAATAGGAGAGTTTTTTAAAAAAATGAAGAAATTAGTGGTTGAAGCCATACATTTTCCAGTTACGACGAGTGTCACGTGGTCTCATCAGCCGTGAGAGGGTTAACTATTTCTTCTTAAGCAACAGGTACTACGTTCATTTTTTAGTGCAATTTGTAGTAATTTGTGCATTTATTTTCCCATCATGATGTGTAGAACATTTAGTTAGCATATTTGGTTGAGATTTGGAAAAAATATACAGGGTGATGCAAAATTCAGCTTTGTAGTACAGAAAGTATAAATTGGTTTTCAAAATGTGAAGAAAGTGCATATATTAACGAATGCCCTGTATGTACTTCTGAATGGCACAGTAACATATTCCTCTTTTATCATTCGTTAAGCACAGTATGGTGTGTCAAAGCCACATATAATGGAATCGAATCTGTTTTATTTTGAAAAAACTAAAAAAGAGAAATAAACGTTATAAGAGGAATTTTAATGTTTCTTCAAGGGCAAAGGACCCTTATCGCAACAGGACAAAATGGAGGGGTTTCCTCTTCAATTTTAGCTTTATTTCGTCAAAATATGTAAATAACTTTGGGAGATATGGCGAATAGTATGTAGTATGTAGTAACAATGGATAAGAATATAATATATATGTAATATGACATATGCTATATTGTTGAATAGTTGCCTAACAACATATATGTACCAAATAGGAGAGTTTTTTAAAAAAAATGAAGAAATTAGTGGTTGAAGCCATATATTTTCCAGTTACAACGAGTGTCACGTGGTCTCATCAGCCGTGAGAGGGTTAAATATTTCTTCTAAAGCAACAGGTACTACGTTCATTTTTTAGTGCAGTTTGTAGTAATTTGTGCATTAGTTTCCCATGATGATGTGTAGAACATTTAGTTAGCATATTTGGTTGAGATTTGTAAAAAATATACAGGGTGATGCAAAATTCAGATTTGTAGTACAGAAAGTTTAACTTGGTTTTCAAAATGTGAAGAAATTGCATATATTAACGAATGCCCTGTATGTACTTCTGAATGGCACAGTAACATATTCCTCTTTTAGCATTCGTTAACCATAGTATGGTGTGTCAAAGCCACATATAATGGAATCGAATCTGTTTTATTTTGAAAAAACTAAAAAACAGAAACAAACGTTATAAGGAAAATTTTAACGTTTCTTCAGAGGCAAAGGATCCTTATCGCAACAGGACAAAGTGGATGGGTTTCCTCTTCAATTTTAGCTTATTTCGTCAAAATATGTAAATAAGTTTGGGAGATATGGCGAATAGTATGTAGTATATAGTAACAATGGATAACAATATAATATATATGTAGAATGACATATGCTATATTGTTGAATAGTTGCCTAACAACATATATACCAAATAGGAGAGTTTTTTTTAAAAAATTGAAGAAATTAGTGGTTGAAGCCATATATTTTCCAGTTACAACGAGTGTCACGTGGTCTCATCAGCCGTGAGAGGGTTAAATATTTCTTCTAAAGCAACAGGTACTACGTTCATTTTTTAGTGCAGTTTGTAGTAATTTGTGCATTAGTTTCCCATGATGATGTGTAGAACATTTAGTTAGCATATTTGGTTGAGATTTGTAAAAAATATACAGGGTGATGCAAAATTCAGCTTTGTAGTACAGAAAGTTTAACTTGGTTTTCAAAATGTGAAGAAATTGCATATATTAACGAATGCCCTGTATGTACTTCTGAATGGCACAGTAACATATTCCTCTTTTAGCATTCGTTAACCATAGTATGGTGTGTCAAAGCCACATATAATGGAATCGAATCTGTTTTATTTTGAAAAAAAACTAAATAAAAAAAACAAACGTTATAAGAGGAATTTTAATGTTTCTTCAAAGACAAAGGACTTGTAACGCAACCGTACAAGATGGATGGGTTTGCCCTTCAATTTGAGCTTTATTTCGTCAAAATATGTAAAAAACTTTGGGAGATATGGCGAATAGTATGTAGTATATAGTAACAATGGATAAGAATATAATATATATGTAGAATGACATATGCTATATTGTTGAATAGTTGCCTAACAACATATATGTACCAAATAGGAGAGTTTTTAAAAAAATGAAGAAATTAGTGGTTGAAGCCATACATTTTCCAGTTACAACGAGTGTCACGTGGTCTCATCAGCCGTGAGAGGGTTAACTATTTCTTCTAAAGCAACAGGTACTACGTTCATTTTTTAGTGCAATTTGTAGTAATTTGTGCATTTATTTTCCCATCATGATGTGTAGAACATTTAGTTAGCATATTTGGTTGAGATTTGGAAAAAATATACAGGGTGATACAAAATTCAGCTTTGTAGTACAGAAAGTATAAATTGGTATTCAAAATGTGAAGAAAGTGCATATATTAACGAATGCCCTGTATGTACTTCTGAATGGTACAGTAACATATTCCTCTTTTATCATTCGTTAAGCACAGTATGGTGTGTCAAAGCCACATATAATGGAATCGAATCTGTTTTATTTTGAAAAAACTAAAAAAGAGAAATAAACGTTATAAGAGGAATTTTAATGTTTCTTCAAGGGCAAAGGACCCTTATCGCAACAGGACAAAATGGAGGGGTTTCCTCTTCAATTTTAGCTTTATTTCGTCAAAATATGTAAATAAGCTTGGGAGATATGGCGAATAGTATGTAGTATATAGTAACAATGGATAACAATATAATATATATGTAGAATGACATATGATATATTGTTGAATAGTTGCCTAACAACATATATACCAAATAGGAGAGTTTTTTTAAAAAATTGAAGAAATTAGTGGTTGAAGCCATATATTTTCCAGTTACAACGAGTGTCACGTGGTCTCATCAGCCGTGAGAGGGTTAAATAATTCTTCTAAAGCAACAGGTACTACGTTCATTTTTTAGTGCAGTTTGTAGTAATTTGTGCATTAATTTCCCATGATGATGTGTAGAACATTTAGTTAGCATATTTGGTTGAGATTTGTAAAAAATATACAGGGTGATGCAAAATTCAGCTTTGTAGTACAGAAAGTTTAACTTGGTTTTCAAAATGTGAAGAAATTGCATATATTAACGAATGCCCTGTATGTACTTCTGAATGGCACAGTAACATATTCCTCTTTTAGCATTCGTTAACCATAGTATGGTGTGTCAAAGCCACATATAATGGAATCGAATCTGTTTTATTTTGAAAAAAACTAAATAAAAAAAAAACAAACGTTATAAGAGGAATTTTAATGTTTCTTCAAGGACAAAGGACCTGTAACGCAACCGTACAAAATGGATGGGTTTGCCCTTCAATTTGAGCTTTATTTCGTCAAAATATGTAAATAACTTTGGGAGATATGGCGAATAGTATGTAGTATATAGTAACAATGGATAAGAATATAATATATATGTAGAATGACATATGCTATATTATTGAATAGTTGCCTAACAACATATATGTACCAAATAGGAGAGTTTTTTAAAAAAATGAAGAAATTAGTGGTTGAAGCCATACATTTTCCAGTTACGACGAGTGTCACGTGGTCTCATCAGCCGTGAGAGGGTTAACTATTTCTTCTTAAGCAACAGGTACTACGTTCATTTTTTAGTGCAATTTGTAGTAATTTGTGCATTTATTTTCCCATCATGATGTGTAGAACATTTAGTTAGCATATTTGGTTGAGATTTGGAAAAAATATACAGGGTGATGCAAAATTCAGCTTTGTAGTACAGAAAGTATAAATTGGTTTTCAAAATGTGAAGAAAGTGCATATATTAACGAATGCCCTGTATGTACTTCTGAATGGCACAGTAACATATTCCTCTTTTATCATTCGTTAAGCACAGTATGGTGTGTCAAAGCCACATATAATGGAATCGAATCTGTTTTATTTTGAAAAAACTAAAAAAGAGAAATAAACGTTATAAGAGGAATTTTAATGTTTCTTCAAGGGCAAAGGACCCTTATCGCAACAGGACAAAATGGAGGGGTTTCCTCTTCAATTTTAGCTTTATTTCGTCAAAATATGTAAATAACTTTGGGAGATATGGCGAATAGTATGTAGTATGTAGTAACAATGGATAAGAATATAATATATATGTAATATGACATATGCTATATTGTTGAATAGTTGCCTAACAACATATATGTACCAAATAGGAGAGTTTTTTAAAAAAATGAAGAAATTAGTGGTTGAAGCCATATATTTTCCAGTTACAACGAGTGTCACGTGGTCTCATCAGCCGTGAGAGGGTTAAATATTTCTTCTAAAGCAACAGGTACTACGTTCATTTTTTAGTGCAGTTTGTAGTAATTTGTGCATTCGTTTCCCATGATGATGTGTAGAACATTTAGTTAGCATATTTGGTTGAGATTTGTAAAAAATATACAGGGTGATGCAAAATTCAGCTTTGTAGTACAGAAAGTTTAACTTGGTTTTCAAATGTGAAGAAATTGCATATATTAACGAATGCCCTGTATGTACTTCTGAATGGCACAGTAACATATTCCTCTTTTAGCATTCGTTAACCATAGTATGGTGTGTCAAAGCCACATATAATGGAATCGAATCTGTTTTATTTTGAAAAAACTAAAAAACAGAAACAAACGTTATAAGGAAAATTTTAACGTTTCTTCAAGGGCAAAGGATCCTTATCGCAACAGGACAAAGTGGATGGGTTTCCTCTTCAATTTTAGCTTATTTCGTCAAAATATGTAAATAAGTTTGGGAGATATGGCGAATAGTATGTAGTATATAGTAACAATGGATAACAATATAATATATATGTAGAATGACATATGCTATATTGTTGAATAGTTGCCTAACAACATATATACCAAATAGGAGAGTTTTTTTTAAAAATTGAAGAAATTAGTGGTTGAAGCCATATATTTTCCAGTTACAACGAGTGTCACGTGGTCTCATCAGCCGTGAGAGGGTTAA
Organism: Thermobia domestica; assembly: GCF_964235325.1. Taxonomy (NCBI): domain Eukaryota; kingdom Metazoa; phylum Arthropoda; class Insecta; order Zygentoma; family Lepismatidae; genus Thermobia; species Thermobia domestica. Next base: position 12,430 of record NW_027657109.1, on the reverse strand, counting down.
ATATTTCTTCTAAAGCAACAGGTACTACGTTCATTTTTTAGTGCAGTTTGTAGTAATTTGTGCATTAGTTTCCCATGATGATGTGTAGAACATTTAGTTAGCATATTTGGTTGAGATTTGTAAAAAATATACAGGGTGATGCAAAATTCAGCTTTGTAGTACAGAAAGTTTAACTTGGTTTTCAAAATGTGAAGAAATTGCATATATTAACGAATGCCCTGTATGTACTTCTGAATGGCACAGTAACATATTCCTCTTTTAGCATTCGTTAACCATAGTATGGTGTGTCAAAGCCACATATAATGGAATCGAATCTGTTTTATTTTGAAAAAAACTAAATAAAAAAAACAAACGTTATAAGAGGAATTTTAATGTTTCTTCAAAGACAAAGGACTTGTAACGCAACCGTACAAGATGGATGGGTTTGCCCTTCAATTTGAGCTTTATTTCGTCAAAATATGTAAATAACTTTGGGAGATATGGCGAATAGTATGTAGTATATAGTAACAATGGATAAGAATATAATATATATATAGAATGACATATGCTATATTGTTGAATAGTTGCCTAACAACATATATGTACCAAATAGGAGAGTTTTTTAAAAAAAATGAAGAAATTAGTGGTTGAAGCCATACATTTTCCAGTTACAACGAGTGTCACGTGGTCTCATCAGCCGTGAGAGGGTTAACTATTTCTTCTAAAGAAACAGGTACTACGTTCATTTTTTAGTGCAATTTGTAGTAATTTGTGCATTTATTTTCCCATCATGATGTGTAGAACATTTAGTTAGCATATTTGGTTGAGATTTGGAAAAAATATACAGGGTGATGCAAAATTCAGCTTTGTAGTACAGAAAGTATAAATTGGTATTCAAAATGTGAAGAAAGTGCATATATTAACGAATGCCCTGTATGTACTTCTGAATGGCACAGTAACATATTCCTCTTTTAGCATTCGTTAAGCACAGTATGGTGTGTCAAAGCCACATATAATGGAATCGAATCTGTTTTATTTTGAAAAAACTAAAAAAGAGAAATAAACGTTATAAGAAAAATTTTAATGTTTCTTCAAGGGCAAAGGACCCTTATCGCAACAGGACAAAATGGAGGGGTTTCCTCTTCAATTTTAGCTTTATTTCGTCAAAATATGTAAATAACTTTGGGAGATATGGCGAATAGTATGTAGTATATAGTAACAATGGATAACAATATAATATATATGTAGAATGACATATGATATATTGTTGAATAGTTGCCTAACAACATATATACCAAATAGGAGAGTTTTTTTAAAAAAATTGAAGAAATTAGTGGTTGAAGCCATATATTTTCCAGTTACAACGAGTGTCACGTGGTCTCATCAGCCGTGAGAGGGTTAAATATTTCTTCTAAAGCAACAGGTACTACGTTCATTTTTTAGTGCAGTTTGTAGTAATTTGTGCATTAGTTTCCCATGATGATGTGTAGAACATTTAGTTAGCATATTTGGTTGAGATTTGTAAAAAATATACAGGGTGATGCAAAATTCAGCTTTGTAGTACAGAAAGTTTAACTTGGTTTTCAAAATGTGAAGAAATTGCATATATTAACGAATGCCCTGTATGTACTTCTGAATGGCACAGTAACATATTCCTCTTTTAGCATTCGTTAACCATAGTATGGTGTGTCAAAGACACATATAATGGAATCGAATCTGTTTTATTTGAAAAAAACTAAAAAAAAAAAAAAAAAAAAACAAACGTTATAAGAGGAATTTTAATGTTTCTTCAAGGACAAAGGACCTGTAACGCAACCGTACAAAATGGATGGGTTTGCCCTTCAATTTGAGCTTTATTTCGTCAAAATATGTAAATAACTTTGGGAGATATGGCGAATAGTATGTAGTATATAGTAACAATGGATAAGAATATAATATATATGTAGAATGACATATGCTATATTGTTGAATAGTTGCCTAACAACATATATGTACCAAATAGGAGAGTTTTTAAAAAAAAATGAAGAAATTAGTGGTTGAAGCCATACATTTTCCAGTTACAACGAGTGTCACGTGGTCTCATCAGCCGTGAGAGGGTTAACTATTTCTTCTAAAGCAACAGGTACTACGTTCATTTTTTAGTGCAATTTGTAGTAATTTGTGCATTTATTTTCCCATCATGATGTGTAGAACATTTAGTTAGCATATTTGGTTGAGATTTGGAAAAAATATACAGGGTGATACAAAATTCAGCTTTGTAGTACAGAAAGTATAAATTGGTATTCAAAATGTGAAGAAAGTGCATATATTAACGAATGCCCTGTATGTACTTCTGAATGGTACAGTAACATATTCCTCTTTTATCATTCGTTAAGCACAGTATGGTGTGTCAAAGCCACATATAATGGAATCGAATCTGTTTTATTTTGAAAAAACTAAAAAAGAGAAATAAACGTTATAAGAGGAATTTTAATGTTTCTTCAAGGGCAAAGGACCCTTATCGCAACAGGACAAAATGGAGGGGTTTCCTCTTCAATTTTAGCTTTATTTCGTCAAAATATGTAAATAAGCTTGGGAGATATGGCGAATAGTATGTAGTATATAGTAACAATGGATAACAATATAATATATATGTAGAATGACATATGATATATTGTTGAATAGTTGCCTAACAACATATATACCAAATAGGAGAGTTTTTTTAAAAAAATTGAAGAAATTAGTGGTTGAAGCCGTATATTTTCCAGTTACAACGAGTGTCACGTGGTCTCATCAGCCGTGAGAGGGTTAAATATTTCTTCTAAAGCAACAGGTACTACGTTCATTTTTTAGTGCAGTTTGTAGTAATTTGTGCATTAGTTTCCCATGATGATGTGTAGAACATTTAGTTAGCATATTTGGTTGAGATTTGTAAAAAATATACAGGGTGATGCAAAATTCAGCTTTGTAGTACAGAAAGTTTAATTTGGTTTTCAAAATGTGAAGAAATTGCATATATTAACGAATGCCCTGTATGTACTTCTGAATGGCACAGTAACATATTCCTCTTTTAGCATTCGTTAACCATAGTATGGTGTGTCAAAGCCACATATAATGGAATCGAATCTGTTTTATTTTGAAAAAAACTAAATAAAAAAAAACAAACGTTATAAGAGGAATTTTAATGTTTCTTCAAGGACAAAGGACCTGTAACGCAACCGTACAAAATGGATGGGTTTGCCCTTCAATTTGAGCTTTATTTCGTCAAAATATGTAAATAACTTTGGGAGATATGGCGAATAGTATGTAGTATATAGTAACAATGGATAAGAATATAATATATATGTAGAATGACATATGCTATATTATTGAATAGTTGCCTAACAACATATATGTACCAAATAGGAGAGTTTTTTAAAAAAAATGAAGAAATTAGTGGTTGAAGCCATACATTTTCCAGTTACGACGAGTGTCACGTGGTCTCATCAGCCGTGAGAGGGTTAACTATTTCTTCTTAAGCAACAGGTACTACGTTCATTTTTTAGTGCAATTTGTAGTAATTTGTGCATTTATTTTCCCATCATGATGTGTAGAACATTTAGTTAGCATATTTGGTTGAGATTTGGAAAAAATATACAGGGTGATGCAAAATTCAGCTTTGTAGTACAGAAAGTATAAATTGGTTTTCAAAATGTGAAGAAAGTGCATATATTAACGAATGCCCTGTATGTACTTCTGAATGGCACAGTAACATATTCCTCTTTTATCATTCGTTAAGCACAGTATGGTGTGTCAAAGCCACATATAATGGAATCGAATCTGTTTTATTTTGAAAAAACTAAAAAAGAGAAATAAACGTTATAAGAGGAATTTTAATGTTTCTTCAAGGGCAAAGGACCCTTATCGCAACAGGACAAAATGGAGGGGTTTCCTCTTCAATTTTAGCTTTATTTCGTCAAAATATGTAAATAACTTTGGGAGATATGGCGAATAGTATGTAGTATGTAGTAACAATGGATAAGAATATAATATATATGTAGAATGACATATGCTATATTGTTGAATAGTTGCCTAACAACATATATGTACCAAATAGGAGAGTTTTTTAAAAAAAATGAAGAAATTAGTGGTTGAAGCCATATATTTTCCAGTTACAACGAGTGTCACGTGGTCTCATCAGCCGTGAGAGGGTTAAATATTTCTTCTAAAGCAACAGGTACTACGTTCATTTTTTAGTGCAGTTTGTAGTAATTTGTGCATTAGTTTCCCATGATGATGTGTAGAACATTTAGTTAGCATATTTGGTTGAGATTTGTAAAAAATATACAGGGTGATGCAAAATTCAGCTTTGTAGTACAGAAAGTTTAACTTGGTTTTCAAAATGTGAAGAAATTGCATATATTAACGAATGCCCTGTATGTACTTCTGAATGGCACAGTAACATATTCCTCTTTTAGCATTCGTTAACCATAGTATGGTGTGTCAAAGCCACATATAATGGAATCGAATCTGTTTTATTTTGAAAAAACTAAAAAACAGAAACAAACGTTATAAGGAAAATTTTAACGTTTCTTCAAGGGCAAAGGATCCTTATCGCAACAGGACAAAGTGGATGGGTTTTCTCTTCAATTTTAGCTTATTTCGTCAAAATATGTAAATAAGTTTGGGAGATATGGCGAATAGTATGTAGTATATAGTAACAATGGATAACAATATAATATATATGTAGAATGACATATGCTATATTGTTGAATAGTTGCCTAACAACATATATACCAAATAGGAGAGTTTTTTTTAAAAAATTGAAGAAATTAGTGGTTGAAGCCATATATTTTCCAGTTACAACGAGTGTCACGTGGTCTCATCAGCCGTGAGAGGGTTAAATATTTCTTCTAAAGAAACAGGTACTACGTTCATTTTTTAGTGCAATTTGTAGTAATTTGTGCATTTATTTTCCCATCATGATGTGTAGAACATTTAGTTAGCATATTTGGTTGAGATTTGGAAAAAATATACAGGGTGATGCAAAATTCAGCTTTGTAGTACAGAAAGTATAAATTGGTATTCAAAATGTGAAGAAAGTGCATATATTAACGAATGCCCTGTATGTACTTCTGAATGGCACAGTAACATATTCCTCTTTTAGCATTCGTTAAGCACAGTATGGTGTGTCAAAGCCACATATAATGGAATCGAATCTGTTTTATTTTGAAAAAACTAAAAAAGAGAAATAAACGTTATAAGAAAAATTTTAATGTTTCTTCAAGGGCAAAGGACCCTTATCGCAACAGGACAAAATGGAGGGGTTTCCTCTTCAATTTTAGCTTTATTTCGTCAAAATATGTAAATAACTTTGGGAGATATGGCGAATAGTATGTAGTATATAGTAACAATGGATAACAATATAATATATATGTAGAATGACATATGATATATTGTTGAATAGTTGCCTAACAACATATATACCAAATAGGAGAGTTTTTTTAAAAAAATTGAAGAAATTAGTGGTTGAAGCCATATATTTTCCAGTTACAACGAGTGTCACGTGGTCTCATCAGCCGTGAGAGGGTTAAATATTTCTTCTAAAGCAACAGGTACTACGTTCATTTTTTAGTGCAGTTTGTAGTAATTTGTGCATTAGTTTCCCATGATGATGTGTAGAACATTTAGTTAGCATATTTGGTTGAGATTTGTAAAAAATATACAGGGTGATGCAAAATTCAGCTTTGTAGTACAGAAAGTTTAACTTGGTTTTCAAAATGTGAAGAAATTGCATATATTAACGAATGCCCTGTATGTACTTCTGAATGGCACAGTAACATATTCCTCTTTTAGCATTCGTTAATCATAGTATGGTGTGTCAAAGCCACATATAATGGAATCGAATCTGTTTTATTTTGAAAAAAACTAAATAAAAAAAACAAACGTTATAAGAGGAATTTTAATGTTTCTTCAAGGACAAAGGACTTGTAACGCAACCGTACAAAATGGATGGGTTTGCCCTTCAATTTGAGCTTTATTTCGTCAAAATATGTAAATAACTTTGGGAGATATGGCGAATAGTATGTAGTATATAGTAACAATGGATAAGAAAATAATATATATGTAGAATGACATATGCTATATTGTTGAATAGTTGCTTAACAACATACATGTACCAAATAGGAGAGTTTTTTTAAAAAAATGAAGAAATTAGTGGTTGAAGCCATACATTTTCCAGTTACAACGAGTGTCACGTGGTCTCATCAGCCGTGAGAGGGTTAACTATTTCTTCTAAAGAAACAGGTACTACGTTCATTTTTTAGTGCAATTTGTAGTAATTTGTGCATTTATTTTCCCATCATGATGTGTAGAACATTTAGTTAGCATATTTGGTTGAGATTTGGAAAAAATATACAGGGTGATGCAAAATTCAGCTTTGTAGTACAGAAAGTATAAATTGGTATTCAAAATGTGAAGAAAGTGCATATATTAACGAATGCCCTGTATGTACTTCTGAATGGCACAGTAACATATTCCTCTTTTATCATTCGTTAAGCACAGTATGGTGTGTCAAAGCCACATATAATGGAATCGAATCTGTTTTATTTTGAAAAAACTAAAAAAGAGAAATAAACGTTATAAGAAAAATTTTAATGTTTCTTCAAGGGCAAAGGACCCTTATCGTAACAGGACAAAATGGAGGGGTTTCCTCTTCAATTTTAGCTTTATTTCGTCAAAATATGTAAATAACTTTGGGAGATATGGCGAATAGTATGTAGTATATAGTAACAATGGATAACAATATAATATATATGTAGAATGACATATGATATATTGTTGAATAGTTGCCTAACAACATATATACCAAATAGGAGAGTTTTTTTAAAAAAATTGAGGAAATTAGTGGTTGAAGCCATATATTTTCCAGTTACAACGAGTGTCACGTGGTGTCATCAGCCGTGAGAGGGTTAAATATTTCTTCTAAAGCAACAGGTACTACGTTCATTTTTTAGTGCAGTTTGTAGTAATTTGTGCATTAGTTTCCCATGATGATGTGTAGAACATTTAGTTAGCATATTTGGTTGAGATTTGTAAAAAATATACAGCGTGATGCAAAATTCAGCTTTGTAGTACAGAAAGTTTAACTTGGTTTTCAAAATGTGAAGAAATTGCATATATTAACGAATGCCCTGTATGTACTTCTGAATGGCACAGTAACATATTCCTCTTTTAGCATTCGTTAACCATAGTATGGTGTGTCAAAGACACATATAATGGAATCGAATCTGTTTTATTTTGAAAAAACTAAAAAAAAAAAACAAACGTTATAAGAGGAATTTTAATGTTTCTTCAAGGACAAAGGACCTGTAACGCAACCGTACAAAATGGATGGGTTTGCCCTTCAATTTGAGCTTTATTTCGTCAAAATATGTAAATAACTTTGGGAGATATGGCGAATAGTATGTAGTATATAGTAACAATGGATAAGAATATAATATATATGTAGAATGACATATGCTATATTGTTGAATAGTTGCCTAACAACATATATGTACCAAATAGGAGAGTTTTTTTAAAAAAAATGAAGAAATTAGTGGTTGAAGCCATACATTTTCCAGTTACAACGAGTGTCACGTGGTCTCATCAGCCGTGAGAGGGTTAACTATTTCTTCTAAAGCAACAGGTACTACGTTCATTTTTTAGTGCAATTTGTAGTAATTTGTGCATTTATTTTCCCATCATGATGTGTAGAACATTTAGTTAGCATATTTGGTTGAGATTTGGAAAAAATATACAGGGTGATGCAAAATTCAGCTTTGTAGTACAGAAAGTATAAATTGGTATTCAAAATGTGAAGAAAGTGCATATATTAACGAATGCCCTGTATGTACTTCTGAATGGCACAGTAACATATTCCTCTTTTATCATTCGTTAAGCACAGTATGGTGTGTCAAAGCCACATATAATGGAATCGAATCTGTTTTATTTTGAAAAAACTAAAAAAGAGAAATAAACGTTATAAGAAAAATTTTAATGTTTCTTCAAGGGCAAAGGACCCTTATCGCAACAGGACAAAATGGAGGGGTTTCCTCTTCAATTTTAGCTTTATTTCGTCAAAATATGTAAATAACTTTGGGAGATATGGCGAATAGTATGTAGTATATAGTAACAATGGATAACAATATAATATATATGTAGAATGACATATGATATATTGTTGAATAGTTGCCTAACAACATATATACCAAATAGGAGAGTTTTTTTAAAAAATTGAAGAAATTAGTGGTTGAAGCCATATATTTTCCTGTTACAACGAGTGTCACGTGGTCTCATCAGCCGTGAGAGGGTTAAATATTTCTTCTAAAGCAACAGGTACTACGTTCATTTTTTAGTGCAGTTTGTAGTAATTTGTGCATTAGTTTCCCATGATGATGTGTAGAACATTTAGTTAGCATATTTGGTTGAGATTTGTAAAAAATATACAGGGTGATGCAAAATTCAGCTTTGTAGTACAGAAAGTTTAACTTGGTTTTCAAAATGTGAAGAAATTGCATATATTAACGAATGCCCTGTATGTTCTTCTGAATGGCACAGTAACATATTCCTCTTTTAGCATTCGTTAACCATAGTATGGTGTGTCAAAGACACATATAATGGAATCGAATCTGTTTTATTTTGAAAAAACTAAAAAAAAAAAAACCAACGTTATAAGAGGAATTTTAATGTTTCTTCAAGGACAAAGGACCTGTAACGCAACCGTACAAAATGGATGGGTTTGCCCTTCAATTTGAGCTTTATTTCGTCAAAATATGTAAATAACTTTGGGAGATATGGCGAATAGTATGTAGTATATAGTAACAATGGATAAGAATATAATATATATGTAGAATGACATATGCTATATTGTTGAATAGTTGCCTAACAACATATATGTACCAAATAGGAGAGTTTTTAAAAAAAATGAAGAAATTAGTGGTTGAAGCCATACATTTTCCAGTTACAACGAGTGTCACGTGGTCTCATCAGCCGTGAGAGGGTTAACTATTTCTTCTAAAGCAACAGGTACTACGTTCATTTTTTAGTGCAGTTTGTAGTAATTTGTGCATTAGTTTCCCATGATGATGTGTAGAACATTTAGTTAGCATATTTGGTTGAGATTTGTAAAAAATATACAGGGTGATGCAAAATTCAGCTTTGTAGTACAGAAAGTTTAACTTGGTTTTCAAAATGTGAAGAAATTGCATATATTAACGAATGCCCTGTATGTACTTCTGAATGGCACAGTAACATATTCCTCTTTTAGCATTCGTTAACCATAGTATGGTGTGTCAAAGCCACATATAATGGAATCGAATCTGTTTTATTTTGAAAAAACTAAAAAACAGAAACAAACGTTATAAGGAAAATTTTAACGTTTCTTCAAGGACAAAGGACCCTTATCGCAACAGGACAAAGTGGAGGGGTTTGCCCTTCAATTTGAGCTTTATTTCGTCAAAATATGTAAATAACTTTGGGAGATATGGCGAATAGTATGTAGTATATAGTAACAATGGATAAGAATATAATATGTATGTAGAATGACATATGCTATATTGTTGAATAGTTGCCTAACAACATACATGTACCAAATGTTAGAGTTTTTTTAAAAAAATGAAGAAATTAGTGGTTGAAGCCATACATTTTCCAGTTACAACGAGTGTCACGTGGTCTCATCAGCCGTGAGAGGGTTAACTATTTCTTCTAAAGAAACAGGTACTACGTTCATTTTTTAGTGCAATTTGTAGTAATTTGTGCATTTATTTTCCCATCATGATGTGTAGAACATTTAGTTAGCATATTTGGTTGAGATTTGTAAAAAATATACAGGGTGATGCAAAATTCAGCTTTGTAGTACAGAAAGTTTAACTTGGTTTTCAAAATGTGAAGAAATTGCATATATTAACGAATGCCCTGTATGTACTTCTGAATGGCACAGTAACATATTCCTCTTTTAGCATTCGTTAATCATAGTATGGTGTGTCAAAGCCACATATAATGGAATCGAATCTGTTTTATTTTGAAAAAAACTAAATAAAAAAAACAAACGTTATAAGAGGAATTTTAATGTTTCTTCAAGGACAAAGGACTTGTAACGCAACCGTAAAAAATGGATGGGTTTGCCCTTCAATTTGAGCTTTATTTCGTCAAAATATGTAAATAACTTTGGGAGATATGGCGAATAGTATGTAGTATATAGTAACAATGGATAAGAATATAATATATATGTAGAATGACATATGCTATATTGTTGAATAGTTGCCTAACAACATATATGTACCAAATAGGAGAGTTTTTTAAAAAAAATGAAGAAATTAGTGGTTGAAGCCATACATTTTCCAGTTACAACGAGTGTCACGTGGTCTCATCAGCCGTGAGAGGGTTAACTATTTCTTCTAAAGCAACAGGTACTACGTTCATTTTTTAGTGCAATTTGTAGTAATTTGTGCATTTATTTTCCCATCATGATGTGTAGAACATTTAGTTAGCATATTTGGTTGAGATTTGGAAAAAATATACAGGGTGATGCAAAATTCAGCTTTGTAGTACAGAAAGTATAAATTGGTATTCAAAATGTGAAGAAAGTGCATATATTAACGAATGCCCTGTATGTACTTCTGAATGGCACAGTAACATATTCCTCTTTTATCATTCGTTAAGCACAGTATGGTGTGTCAAAGCCACATATAATGGAATCGAATCTGTTTTATTTTGAAAAAACTAAAAAAGAGAAATAAACGTTATAAGAAAAATTTTAATGTTTCTTCAAGGGCAAAGGACCCTTATCGCAACAGGACAAAATGGAAGGGTTTCCTCTTCAATTTTAGCTTTATTTCGTCAAAATATGTAAATAACTTTGGGAGATATGGCGAATAGTATGTAGTATATAGTAACAATGGATAACAATATAATATATATGTAGAATGACATATGATATATTGTTGAATAGTTGCCTAACAACATATATACCAAATAGGAGAGTTTTTTTTAAAAAAATTGAAGAAATTAGTGGTTGAAGCCATATATTTTCCAGTTACAACGAGTGTCACGTGGTCTCATCAGCCGTGAGAGGGTTAAATATTTCTTCTAAAGCAACAGGTACTACGTTCATTTTTTAGTGCAGTTTGTAGTAATTTGTGCATTAGTTTCCCATGATGATGTGTAGAACATTTAGTTAGCATATTTGGTTGAGATTTGTAAAAAATATACAGGGTGATGCAAAATTCAGCTTTGTAGTACAGAAAGTTTAACTTGGTTTTCAAAATGTGAAGAAATTGCATATATTAACGAATGCCCTGTATGTACTTCTGAATGGCACAGTAACATATTCCTCTTTTAGCATTCGTTAACCATAGTATGGTGTGTCAAAGACACATATAATGGAATCGAATCTGTTTTATTTTGAAAAAACTAAAAAAAAAAAAAAAAAAACAAACGTTATAAGAGGAATTTTAATGTTTCTTCAAGGACAAAGGACCTGTAACGCAACCGTACAAAATGGATGGGTTTGCCCTTCAATTTGAGCTTTATTTCGTCAAAATATGTAAATAACTTTGGGAGATATGGCGAATAGTATGTAGTATATAGTAACAATGGATAAGAATATAATATATATGTAGAATGACATATGCTATATTGTTGAATAGTTGCCTAACAACATATATGTACCAAATAGGAGAGTTTTTTAAAAAAAATGAAGAAATTAGTGGTTGAAGCCATACATTTTCCAGTTACAACGAGTGTCACGTGGTCTCATCAGCCGTGAGAGGGTTAACTATTTCTTCTAAAGCAACAGGTACTACGTTCATTTTTTAGTGCAATTTGTAGTAATTTGTGCATTTATTTTCCCATCATGATGTGTAGAACATTTAGTTAGCATATTTGGTTGAGATTTGGAAAAAATATACAGGGTGATGCAAAATTCAGCTTTGTAGTACAGAAAGTATAAATTGGTATTCAAAATGTGAAGAAAGTGCATATATTAACGAATGCCCTGTATGTACTTCTGAATGGCACAGTAACATATTCCTCTTTTATCATTCGTTAAGCACAGTATGGTGTGTCAAAGCCACATATAATGGAATCGAATCTGTTTTATTTTGAAAAAACTAAAAAAGAGAAATAAACGTTATAAGAGGAATTTTAATGTTTCTTCAAGGGCAAAGGACCGTTATCGCAACAGGACAAAATGGAGGGGTTTCCTCTTCAATTTTAGCTTTATTTCGTCAAAATATGTAAATAACTTTGGGAGATATGGCGAATAGTATGTAGTATATAGTAACAATGGATAACAATATAATATATATGTAGAATGACATATGATATATTGTTGAATAGTTGCCTAACAACATATATACCAAATAGGAGAGTTTTTTTAAAAAAATTGAAGAAATTAGTGGTTGAAGCCATATATTTTCCAGTTACAACGAGTGTCACGTGGTCTCATCAGCCG
>NW_027657108.1:17500-41494 GCF_964235325.1 Thermobia domestica | reverse complement strand
GGGAGGAAACGAGAGTACCCTGAGAAAACCCACGGACATGATGTTTGCCCACACAAACTTATTTGGACGGGGATTGAACCAGGGACCCCACGCACCAGAGATAAGTTCTTTAGCACTCAGCCGCTGTGGCCCTCTGTTGTGATTTTTTTTTTTAAAAAAGTATGACTGTCAATAGCATTTGACCAATTCTTGCCGAATTGAAAATTATCTATAAATCATATGTTGCTCCCACTATTGAGTATTGTTCTCCTATCTGGTCTATGGCTGCCCTACTCATTTCAAAAATTAAATTCCGTAATTAATTTCTTTTTAGCCATTGTATCCTACCGAGTACCTCATCTCCGAACACTTCCGAAAAATAACGTTTTAAAATCCCTCAATATCAAACCTCCCCTAGTGAGAAACAAAATTTCTGACCTAATATTTTTGCAAAAAAATTGTAAATGGCCACATATCATATGAACAGTAGTTAAGTCAGATCGATTTTCGCGTACCCGCTAGAACAACACGGTCCAGTGATCTCTTTTACACTTGAGCTGTGAGAGTTAATATTGTCCAAAGGTCCCTTCTAAACAAAATTAGATCAGTACCTATAATCAGTTACCAGAAACTGTAGACGTTTTTTCAAGTGAGTATACTTTCAGATCATCTATAAATAAGCTATTTTTGTAATGTCGCTGTTGTCTTGTACAATCTTGACCTCAAATTGTAATTAAATTTTTATCAAATTGTTAAAATGTTTCAGAGTAAAATGGCCTAGTGCTGTATCTGTAAGTTTAAATAGTAGTAATCCTGACCTTGAACAAGATACTATCCGATATTTCCCTGATAACACGGAGCAAATAATTGAGTTTGAATATCGAAATTCGATGACGATTCTTGCCATTTTGACAATGTGCTGCTTGTTATTTTAAGTACTTTCTCAACTTTACAAGAATTTATAGCGAAATAGGTTCAGAAAGTAACTATTTTTTCACGCGATGTTGACATTACTCGTAAAAAAAGAATTACTAAACCACGAGATATAATGTTTCTTTCTTCGTATATTGTTCCAAACCTCAGTTTGTGCAAATATTTAAATCTAATAATAATCCTATTTCACCATTAATGCTTATATACTAAGTCAAATAGCAAATCGTTGTACAGCTTTTTTTTGTGTGTGTGTGTGGTTGATTCCCAGCCGTAAAAGTTCTGGTTCAATTCGAGGTACCGGCCATGTTGAATATTTTTCAACATTGTATTATATCTCATCATGATGGGGATATGTTTACGAACACTTACTTGAAAAGTACAACAGATATAAGCCCAAAAGAGATCATAACTAAGACCAGAATTGAAAATTACACCTATTTACAGGAAATACACTCATAAATTTATATTAACTTATTAAAGCATTTCTCAATCTTAGTATTGGGAGTACTATCAAACCTTCCTAGATAAATGTCAACTTAAGGTATAGTGCCATAAAATATTATGTAACACTCAATACTTGTCACTTAAATAATTTATTTCACGAACAACTCAATCGTTTTACTATGTTTGTAAGTAGTGTATGCATCATTATTAGGAGAATTGACATAGTTGACGCAATTTGCTACTTAATAGTGTATATTTTTCATAGAATTACACATTGAACATAGTAGAAACTCATCTTCAAGACTGCTTCGTGTGGATGTTTCCATATTGCAGGCTATTAATTAAACATTTATTTATGAAATATGAACTATCACCTAAGGCGTTTTTCAGAAATTCGAAACAAATTCTCCCTCAAGAGTAAACTACCCTTTGTGGATCTTTTCAGGAAAAAATAGTTATGTCATATTGTCCGGTTATTAATAAACCATTTATTTATCAATTACGAACAAAATTAACTGACTCGTGTTTGAGAAAATATCTCGAAAAAAACTCACAGGCAAGAGTAAACTAACCTTTTTGTATTTTTACCACAGAAATAACTTATGCCAGATAATAAAAGTGGTAATGAAATATTGATGTACGAGAAGAATCGTTAGTCTTTTCGGTAAAATCGCGTTTGTCTTTTTATTTTCATCTATCAGTGAACTTCCTTTATTTTGGGGGATAGGAAGAAAATTCGAAAACCTTCCCTTGGATATCTGATAAAAGTATTAAGTTTAGAAACTTATCACTCGAATTTAAAGAAAATTATCCGATGTTGAGTTCGCCCTTACTTACTACTCAATTGATTTGTATGTATATGTGGAAACCCTCAAGTTCGGGTGGATTTTACCCTCATATCATATACCCGACAGCAAGAATGAAGAAAAAAGTCATTAAGTTTAAAACATTTTTTTACTACAGTAAATTACTAAAGACTACATTTAAAGAAAACATGAAAATAAACAGTGATAAACTGGCAATAAACGAAAACCAGAGTAGAACTGAATTTAACCTGACCCCGCATGCTAACACCGGGCGACGGTAATTTTGTCACCGGAAAATTCGTCACGGTAATTTCGTCACCGGTAATTTGGTCACCAAAATATTACCATATAGGTAATTTCGTCACCGAAAATAATGTCACGATAATTTCATCACCAGTGTCTTTTAGAACATAATACAAGTACAATGAATGAACTCGAAAAAGTTTTTGGAATTGTTTTCTTTAAACTTAAACTGCCAAAACTATGCAGCATAATAAAAATAGATTATTATTATTAAATAAAGAGTTACATATTTTACATATTGTATTTGAGACAAGAGATAAAAGTTTCCAGTAATTCTATCACAGAAATATTGTCATATAGGAAATTTTGTCACGGTTATTTCTTCACCTTTGTTGAATTAAATAGAGACAAAGCAAACGATCAAACAGCTTACGTTATTTTAATAATACTTAGAAAACAGTTCAGTTGGTGTTGAACTCTGCAAAATTGAAGTTTCTGGTACTCGACGCAAGAACAAGCATCAGTAGAAGAAAATAATGTCTGCTTGAGCAAATGTTAAAAGCACAGGCAACATGGGGAACTAATGGGTTCATTATTCACTATTTACAAATATTAAATTTCGTGAATATCAAAATTTCAGAACAGAAAATAGCAAACAAATATGGGAAGATACGCCAATCTGTTAATTTTCCCGCAGAATAGACGAAAATTTTCATCGTTTTAGTACCGTTCTCTGAACCCAAACTCTTGGACCTTCCAAGTTAACAGAGTCATTTGAAAAGAGTGGCCTTTTTTTAAGAGCTATTAAAAGAATTATATTATATTTCACCTCTGAGTAAACATTGGAATTATTATTGGATATATGTGAAAAGAACACATTTCTATAAAGGAAGAAAAACGTATAAATATTTCTGGATGTTTCCTTTAAATATAGCCTTATGAAGCTATTAAAAAGTGAAACATGGATGGTGAACGCAACTTTTCAATGGCTCCAAATAAAAAAAAAAAAAAAAAAAAAAAAAAAAGTGTATGTTATTTGAGGTGATACTTCCTTTACTACGTATACGCCCTAATGTAGACCAAGACACAAAATTCATATGAAGAACTGTTTCGTGCGGTGGTGGATCAGTGCAGTGAATTTAGTGAATATCCGGACCTGTAACTATGGTAATGGATTTTGATATAGCGTAAATGCAACTTTTGGAGATTCAACTCGTTTATAGCGTTACTTTTTTCACCTGACTCAGTCAACATGGAGGAAGGTCCAAGACCTTGGACTCTTAGAACGGTACAAGAGCAATTAAAATTTTCGTCTATTTTGCGAGAAAATAAACAGATTTGCATTTCTTCCAATAGCAGATGTGCATCGATTAATACAAGTAACTTTGGAGGAAGAGCTGGAACTTCTGGACTGTTTTGATAGCACTTGCGTGTCAAACACGTATCGCCGTGTTAAAGCTCGATCTGGGAATATTTGTTTGCGTAATGTGCCCCGTCTATATCCCCCAGATAGTTGGAATGTTCACCAAGCTACCTTTAACAGCAATTCTAAGATAAATAATATTTGTGAATTGTGGAACCAGAAGTTTCATCATCTAGTAGGAATGTCCCACGCAACTATTTGGAAGCTTATTCATGAAATTCAACAAGTTGAAGCAACGGTTTCAGCTGTGCTTCATCAAGATGCTGTGGGCAACCACCCAAACAGCAAACTAGAAGAGTGTTTGAGATTTTTCAGAAACGGCTCTAATCTTTGTGCTTAACGTATAACACTGGAACTAAATGTTAAAAAAAAAAAAAAAAATTTGCTTGTTGTTTCCTATCATGTTATGAAGAGTAGAAAATGAACATGTAAACCATTTATTGTATTAATACAAGTTATATTTTGTTTGCTAATTTTCTGTTCTGAAATTTTAATATTGTCGAAACTTAATATTTGTAAATAGTGATATATAAATCCATTACTGGCCCATTTTGCCTGTGCTTTTAACATTTGCTGAAACTGACATTATGCTATTTTACTGCTGTTTGTTCTTGCTTCGAGTATCAGAAACTTTGATTTTCCAGAGTCGCACACCAACTGAATTGTTTTCTAACTTTGATTAAGATAAGGTTAGCTGTTCTGGTCGTTTACTTTGTCTCTACTTAGTTCAACAAAGGTGAAAAAATGACCATGACAAAATTTCCTGCATGCTAATATTTTGGTGACAAAATTACAAGTGACGAAATTACTGTCGAAATTTCCGGTGACGAAATAACCTACATGCTAATATTTTGGTGACAAAATTACCGGTGACGAAAATTCCGGTGATGAAATTACCTAAGTCTGCTAAAACCCAACCTTTCAATAAATAAATATTTAAATGATTTTTAACAACTAGATAAAAAAAAACTAAATGGCAAGATAAACTTTGAAATAAAAAAAAGGTGGGAGGAAGCAGTGGGGAGGATCCCTTCAACTTACAAAAGCCGAGGTAACAAGGATCAAACTATTCCTAAAGAATGGGGCTGGAGGTAGTTGTATAAGTCTTATTTTTCCTTTCTGGCCTATTTTTGAGCTGTGGATAAGGTAGTAAAAATTGGTATCCCGTGAGGGGATAAGTTATTCTATTTGTTACTACTTCGTTAATTTTGTAGGAAAGAAAAAAACGAAAGCTGCAACCATTAATAAATCATATTTTCTTTAAATTGAATTTATCATTCAGTAGCCCACTTTTTAACGACCAAAGTCAGCAGTCTAAAACATTGTATAACAAAATAATCAATCAATTATTCAACTATCGGAACACTCCTTTACTCCCTTATTCTTTGTAAACTGCAGTTCCAAACAATAGGCTTATTTCGGAAGGTAAGAGGAAACCACACATCAAGCTCGTTCAGATTGTATTAAATCATCATTGTGTCTGTTTTGAAATTTAAATGTTTGCAATTTACATCGTAAAAAATTGAATATATCTTTTTCCCTGTCCTGTGTCCTCCTCCTTCGAAGTACGATTTATATAAATATTTAGTGATCTCAGATCACTAAGTACAATGATCTAAGATTGTACCAAAAATAGGCCAATTGGATTGAGCTGCTTGGACGTAATATAGATAAATGTGAATTTTTAATCCTCTTCGGCGTGGCTCCCAGTCTGTTTCTTCTATGCTTTCTTTTTATTCTTTTACTTAACAACACAATGTTTATAGCACCTGCACTTAAAACCATGGCCTCAGATAGATCCGTCTTGTTCAAGCAACTTGAGTAAACTGGAAAACGACCATGTGCTCAAACAACAGGCAAGAGGAAGAGCGAAAAATGACCGCTTCTTTTTCTTCTTCTTTTACGCGCCTATTTTTACGCTAGGTGTATGGGCCAACTTACGGACCGAAATTTACGACATCATTTTACGGACCGAAAATGCGCGCTGAAAATACGCTAGTGTATGTTGGCCTTTACACTTACCTGAGGACATTCCTCGTACTTGTAAGTTCATACAAAAGAAATAAATACAATACAATACAATACTAGTCATGTGACTTTTTTTTTTTTTTTTTTAAGTGGACCACCCCTAACATGAATCTGTAGTCCGAGGGGAGCTTTCAGTGCACACAGGGCCAAAGTAGGCTCCATGAGTCCTGCATAAAATTCCCATTGTCCTCCACAGGGTTTCTTTCAGAAAACTTTCTGGGGAGTATTCTTGGATGCCTGAGAGAAATGATTGGAATTTCTGTCATATTTTTAAAGGCCTGTAGAGCGAGCTTGATCACACCTCCCTCAAAAAAAGTTTTTTTTTCTATTGAATAGGATGTAATGCTAATAAAATAGTTTACTGTTATTTTGGATTTACAGTAAGCTACTTCTCGAGACCAAATCCTAAGTACTACCAGGGTAGCACCCATGCGAGGGGTTCATCAGATCCGGATTCTCGTCGAATACTTCGTTAACTCGATATGAGTTTGTCTACTTTCTTAATAAAACTACTTGTTCAGCAGAGAAATGATTGATATAGCCTAAAGATGTGATCTTACACTGCATCTGTACTAGTTCTTTTCTTATAAAAATAATCTGATTTTTTTCTGAGAATAAAGGCTACCGTCCTTTCGAGAGTAGAATAGCTCCGATTCAATGCTACAAAAATGCAGTGTCTTTATTGGACCCCCCTCCCCAACCTTGAACGCCTTGCGAAAAAATTGGGTGCGCGCCTTAGTACGACACTGGTGTTGCTATTTTAAAATAATGATTATTCCATAAAATAATAGAAGATTTAAAATTGATACATGTTTACTGTTTTGTTGGTCCTTATAAAAAAAAAATTGCGCATTTTCATGATCACTATAAATAAATTTGTAAGTAGTAAATAATAAATGTATTATGATGCAGAAATACCTAAGCCAAGCATGACTACTAGTAGTTGCTATGATTGTAAAACTGCATTTATATATATATATATATATATATATATATATATATATATATATATATATATATATATATATATATATATATATATATTAATTAGGATATCTCTTAAATGAATAGCAGACACGGAAATTAGGATCCTAGTGGCGCACATTATTCTTCGGTTTCAAGTTTATCATTTAAGCATGTTAACAGTTAACACTAATAGTAAAAGTAACTCATAGGTTGGAAACAATCTCTGTAGTCCAACGAGAAAACTAACAATAGCCAGTTTTGCCTCTTTCAACTAGGTTTGAGTCATTACACCTACAGAAAAGTCATTTATTTCCGGTTCCGTCCATGATTCCTTGTAACTGGACGATAACCAACAGTGTATATATAATATACTGCATTTAGTTAAGGATTTTCGCATTTGACACTTTGAAGGTCAACTTCTCCCAAGTTGTATGCCATGGTCGTATTTTTCTTTAGCAATGCAACCCAGAAACTAGAAAGTATTTGAATGTTACTATGCCGTGTATCGATACAGTCGTTGTTGAAGGCTTTCGTGTCATCTTTAACTCAAGAATTTATCGTGTGGTTGGTAGTCTCCAGAAGAGAACTTTTAGTGGTACTAGTAGTAGTGGTCCGCCGTTAAAGATCTGGAATCTTATACAGAGACGTTCTGATGCGTGATTAGTGCCATACTAGAGTTCGACTAACATGTTTCCTGCAGTAGTCAGGCCTTTAGTATGAAGCTAATCATACGTCAAAACGATTCTGCATAAAGACCCTGCTGTTTTGCACTCGTCTTAAACACAAAGACTATGCGGATGAAAGTACCACATTCAGGTCAAGGAAATCAGCAGTAACTACAATGAAACTCAAGATATTCTGAATACACATCCCTCAGTTTCTTTCCGGGTGGTATACTTCGGGTATTCGTGCTAGTTGTTTTCGCCTGAGAACAGAAACAATGGAATATATTATACAAATTAGCTGAAATGTCCGTTCTTTGCACGGAGAACTTTGGAGAACAGGCTTATGCAAAGTATTTGGACCAGTTCCCAGTGGTCGAACTGAGACGGTATGCGGTGGTATGCCATACCGCCTCTGGTTTTTTAGTGATCAAGACATATTGTCACGGAAGAGTAGATGCTAAGTACCTTTAATAAATCCATTTTTATACACTGTAATTGACGGGTAGCTTTGCATGTAACAAGATTTTATTCCTTAGAAATAATTTTAAGTTACATCTACATTTTTTGTCATCTTTTCCTCCTTTTGATTTTAAAATGAGCTGTCTTCAAAGAAGTTCATCTAGTTTATATTTTGATGTGCCATATTGAATTGTTTCTTTCGTATATACTCCTGTGTCTTCTTGTCTTAATTCATGTAAGTGTTGTGTTTTGAGCATGAGCGGATTTAGGGATTGTCTGCTGTGGAGGCGATTCTTCCAAGAATATCTCTGTCGAGTGGGGGAACTTTCCCGCAGGAAATTAATATAAAAACAGTTTTTGAACATTTTCGTGTATAATTCTCTGTAATACAACATAAGGGGATATTTTAATTTTTTTTTCCAGGAAGTTGTTGGCGAGGGAACACAGTCTCTCAAAAGTCTCCCCCCTTCCCAACTAAAGAGAAGCTCTATCGTGGTTTCCAGTGATTAGGTAAATAGAAATGCAATCTTTTAGGCAAAATACCCTCACTGTACTTGAAGATTTAGATAACCGGTATGTCGAGTCAGAATCGTAATAACACATACCGACTCTTTTTTTCCCCTTCAAACACTGCCCGTTCCTCCTTAGGATGGGCATGGAAGATGAAATTAGACTTAAAACAGCATCAGAAGTAACTTAATTTATCTCAGCGACCCAAGAACTATGGATTGAGTACTGATACCATCCGATTATTTTTACATTCCACACCCTCATTCCTTTTCCCTTGCTGAGTGTGCTTAAAACCTAAGTCCAAATTAATAACAAACTGTTGCCCTGTTTGCTTATGCATTCAGAAATACACGTCTCGATCAACTTATTCTGGTATTCAATCTGACTCACCCTTCTTCTTCACCTCTCCTTGTCTAAAGCATATGACGTAATATAATCTTTCCATTCAGATGGAAAAACAGAAACTAGTGTTGAGATAGTCTTTCATTAGTTTGTTCTGAAATGCCTTTGTAGAGTCTGAATAAAATGTCTCAGAATGTTCCCATAGCTTCATAAACAGTTTTATTTGCATTCTTTCCCTTCAAAGACAGCAAGCTAGGAAGATGCTTCTTGTGAAATCTATGGAACTTATCAATCACGGCAGTAGGTTTTGTGCTTCCCAAAGTCTGTAATGCGGGCGTGGTTACTGACAGAAATGATTATTTAATGATGAATTTCATTTCTTGTCAGTAATTGAAGCAACTGTTCCAGGGGCGTCAGTTGGGCACAAGGGGGTAATTCCCTCCCTTGAGCTTGATACATATTGTGTGATCAAATGTATAGTAATGCACTATTTAAACTCTTATGTCGGCGAAGAATATCAACCTCCCCCCCCCCCCCCCCGGGGCAAAATCCAAAATGAGCTGCTTTTAACAACAAACCTATAGAGTTACGATGACACATTGCTAGAGCGCTTACATTTGGTTTCAAGGGTCGAAGATTTTATCCCAAGCCATATAAGTTCGTAGCGGATAGCATTGAGAGACATATTCAAATATGGAGACAGAGGGATGAATTACATACGCAAGTTTAGAATTGGAGGAAAAATGATCGGACGACATCTGTATTATAACGAAAATTGATTTTGTGAAACAGAAGGACTTCCGAACTGCAAGGATTACATTAGGCACTTAAGCGTTTAAAAGTAGAAAGTTAATAATAATAATAATAATAATAATAATAATAATAATAATAATAATAATAATAATAATAATAATAATAATACTCATACTCTTAAAACCAGAAAATAATTAATTTCTATTTACTATTAAAAATTAATTTTGTACCAAGCTAAAAATCATAAGATTACAATCCAAATTTTGTTAGGCTCTAATGTATGTAGCTTGGCACTATAGTAAATAATAATCTACTTTTTGTGAAGTTTGTTAAACTGGTATACGTAATTACAGCAAGTATTTCGTGAGTTAATGTAGAAGATAATCGTAGTAGTATCAGTTTGTAATTGGCAAGCACGTTCTTGATAATCCTAAAGTGACAGCATCAAAAATCCTGTATATCTAGGTAATCGCGACGCAAATATGCTCTTACATAATGAATTTTAATACATCATGCGTGACTTATTAAAATACATGGGAGATGTGAAAAATGTGAAGTATGTTGAGTTATTGTGTTATCTGCTTTGGACTTTGGAAAGATGTCAAGGTTACGTACCAAAGAAGTGATAAATGTCGTTTTGGTAAAAGCAACCACATCCGTTTTTAACGCGGAAATAGAAAGGAAAGCTTGTAGACTACTCTATCCATTCCGTTCTTTAGTTGAAAAAGTGGATCGAAAGCCGTGAAGAGGTGGAGAACTTATGTATATAATTGAGGGGAGGAGGGAGAAGTTAAGGAAATATTTTAGGAAATTGTTCTGAAGGAAGTAATAAATATGACAGATGAAAAAAATCATCGTAAATGAGGTGCAGCAAACAAGACAATAAAGACAGATTAGCAGGGACTGTAATACAATGACATTTTTAAGTTCGCGGCAAGAGATTTACGTTTAGCTGATTTTCGTTCTTTGCCAGCAGCGAGGCTTGTACTGGACTGACTCAGTTTAAAGTGGGATCTGAATAACTGTAATAATTTCGATGCTATCCCATACTCGACGTGCTGGAATCGAACCCGGGATCTCATGCACCAAAAGCACGCACCCTAGCCACCAGAAGAACGAGGATGGGCAAGATACTAGTGATAAGAACATGCTTAGAGTAACAATCAGTAGGTTAAATAAGTTTCTTTCCTGTTAGTATAAGTGCGCAAAACAGTACAATCGACATTTGTCCTTGTTAGCACAATTGGTCAAAACAAGGAAGTCTCGTGTAGAGAAAATAGCAATATCATTGAAGCTCTTGTGCAGAAGTGCGACTACAGTAAGTAGTCATTCCTTTTGTACTAATCTTGTCTATAGATGCAATATAGCATCTTTTTATCGGTTTCTAAATGAAAATTCTATACCATTGTTCACACTATATTAACGTTAACTTTTCACTAAGGTCACCTCAATTTTCTTTTTTGAACTCTACTAACGTAATGTTCAGAAAGTAAGACACTACAAAATAGTTTTAAAGAACTTCGTGTAATGTGTAAGGTTGGGTGCCGGGCAATTATGATGAAAGTCGCACATTCACATAATTGGTCTATAAGAACAGATTTGGTAACAATTATTTGTTTAATAGCGTTTTAGGTACTTCTAGAAGAGACGTAACTCGAGGTTTGAAGGTCTCTTCTAAATTTTATAGTGACTCACTCTTCTGGTTTCTATAACTGATAATTTTATATTTTATAGGTTAATGACTTTATAAATGTATTGTTCTATAACATTTTTCGTACTTTAAATTCGTTCCTTGTTGCTTCGACTTCGGGGAGTGTCTTCGAAGACACTAATCTCGTGTCGCTCGCCGGTCCTGACTACCCCTAGGCTTATATAATCAGCGAATCCGAAAGCTTTGAGACACTATCAGGTATCGTCGCACCGTTCCCGAATATAATTATCATAAATCTAAATGTACTTCATTATTACATTGGTCCTAGTTACCGTAATATCTTATGGGTTAAGAATGACATGCATTGATAAAATTATAGAAATGAAACTGTGTTTAATCTCTCTTAATGTTAAGAACACTCTCTTGAAATATATTTAGGAAATACAGTAGATAAAAGTGTACCGGGTCATGGGGTAAGTTGGTCAATACAATGGCAGAACTGAATGTTTCCCCCAAATATTTTGCTAAGTTCAAAAATTCATAGAGAAATGCTAGTTTTTCATTATTTGTAGATTGGTTTATAGGAAAACCAAGAATATGTGGGGAAAAGGAAAACTTGAAAAAACAATACTCTTGTGCACTGTGATTAAGCAGATCTTTTCCCGAAATACATGTCTCACTATTGACAAAAATTACAAATGTAATCATTTAACAGAGACAATGAGAACCGAAGATAACAATACAATAGATGGAGAAGTAAACTTAATTGGGATATTGTAGTAATTTTCCTATTTGTGACGTCAGTAATTGCCATATCTAGGTTTGTTGCTTTAGGAGGCGTTACAAACTCGGAAGACAACTTGAAGATCAAAGTGCTTGTTGATAAAGACTTCACGGTCCGTTTTAAACAAATAAGATAGCTCTATGTAATTGAAAGACAGGTACTTATAATCTCGGTGTTTGTATACTCAAACAATACTTTTAAGCTTTTCACCAAGGGCTAAAGAAACAAAGATTAAGTAGTGTTTGTCAGTTTGATGGCTTGTGATAGATTGTCCCTGCTCAGTGTTAGCCTTTTTCCAGAGAGTGAAGTGTTTGGTATTCCAAGAACGAAAGTTTTCAAGGGAAGTAGTAAAATTACAGTAAAGGCCCGGTATACAACAGGTCACATCAAATTTTAGAAGCTTCCTGCATTAATTCCATACTGATCTTAG
Organism: Thermobia domestica; assembly: GCF_964235325.1. Lineage (NCBI taxonomy): Eukaryota > Metazoa > Arthropoda > Insecta > Zygentoma > Lepismatidae > Thermobia > Thermobia domestica. The sequence goes on along the minus strand of NW_027657108.1, from coordinate 29,078 downwards.
TGAAAAGTCAATACATTCCGTTAATTGGATTTCTCTTCCAGTTCGTTTTACCTTCTATCATATATGACTGTGACGTAAAGTGCCACTAAGGAAGATTTTTGGAAATTCCACGAGGAAGGGGAAGATAGTATAAATTTTGATATAGGAACAATAATCGCAAAATACATGTAATATCAAAAGTAAAGTTATTAAACTCTTTCCTTGATTTTTTTTTTTTTTTTTTAAAATCAAAGATTACTTGAATAATGAAGTGTAATAACTTTCCGCACGTCTTTCAAAAATAAGACAACTAGAGAAGATTGTAAAGTAACATACAGGAAAATATTCCCATATTCCCATTCATATATTTTCGTTTAAATCAGGTTTCTTGTAAGGGAATGAATGAAATCCTCTCTTCAATTAAATAAAAATCTTTCTCAGCATCCTATACTAGGGTAACCAAACGTCCCGGAAAACCGGAATTTTCCCAAGTTTTCATCATAATGTACGATGTTTCGAAAAAATGTTATAGAAATGTTCCGAAAAAACTTCGTACCTTTGGGAAAGGGGATCCGTTGGTACCCGGCTTATGTCCCAATATTCTCCGGGGACGATTTGGTCACTACCCTATACCCATGAGTAAAGTCTCTTCGATACACGATAGCTACTTCAAAGGAATGTATTACTATAAATCTATATCATCAATGTCCCAAGGGAAGAGAATGACAGGTCAGCGATACATCAGAACCAATTAAGCGTTCCTACGCAATCTGCACCCATAAAACGAATTACAGGACCCTATTTGAGATCAGTTGAAGATCAGTCGATGGTCAGTCAGCCAACAGCAGTTCATCAATGATTTTAACAACATTAATGGTAAATACAAGCTAACTTTTCGAAATTGTAGCAAAGTAAAAAGATCTGTGATACGATTTACATTAATTTTATTGACATTGTCTGTAATGCTGAAATTAACATTAGGAAGGATATGCTGTACAGATATGGTCTACGACTCTTCTTTAAACTTTTTTTTTTTTAATTTAGTGAAAGATTTAGACAGTGTAGAATATAAGAAATATAGAAAGTGAACCAGGTTGTACCTACAATATACTATTAAACTGTTTCTAGACTTTTCTTAATACATCAAAAATTTAGATGCACAGTTTGACGTCGCAATTGTTAGGGACCCAAATTTATACACTGCACGGAGGGTTTCAGAACGGTTAACTCACATAATATAGTGTTGTAGAATCAATCTGGCTTACTATATACATTTTTATATAGTCTTCAGTGTCTTGAGTTATTCACTTTTTTTGTTTTTTGTTTTGTTTTTAATTGGGTAAGCTTAAGGAAGAGCCTTAGAGAATCGATGTTTGGCATAATTTAGTGTCCACATGTGTCTTACTGTGGACGTTGAGTTAATCTGTAAATGTCTTTGCACTTAAATCTTTGATGTTCACTTTTTCTAGAACTAAAATTTGGAAACTAAGTTGTTCTGATACTAGTTTTGTTTGAATTGAATACTTTAATTTTCTCCAAACATACCGAGATTTATTTGCAAATGTGAATGATTTGGAAGAACTTATATTAGTTTTCATGTGTTTTAAATACACAGGGGAAATTCTAGTTTCATTTTGCAGTCATTGGTGACTAACCTATTCGATGAATTTACTGATAACTAGTTACGTAATAAGGAAATTATTAGCGGACAAGTGAAAGTGTTGGAAGATTAAATATGTAATTGAGGGCAGTTTGCAGCAATAATATTCATTGCGGTTCGAGAGAAAATTAATTGGAAAAGGGAATATAACATACTTTCAAGACTCGGTTCATTGAACCAGCTAAAATAGATAATAAAAGTGAAATATTACTAAGAAACTTGTTCATGTATTTTCTTACTACCTAAAAGGTGTTTATCTACCTGGAAGCTGTCATGAATATATTAGGAACAGCGTTGATATCGCATGACTTTTGTTGGTGTATTACGAAGTGTGTAGATCAGTTTCAACAGATACTTTCTAGAACAAATTGTATTGGCACAGTTAACACTAAAACATTGGATGGGTTGGGACAAGAATATCCATTCCTCACTATCCTTTGAATTGGGGAATAAGTTGTAAGGCAATAATAAAGAAAATTATTTTAGACTGTTGTTTACTAACTTCTATAATTTCATTTTTTTTCACTGTGTACATCAGTTTTGTTTATATATAATCTTTTGAACCAAATTGTAAGGTACTTTTTCTTTACTAGAACTGTACATTAACTTTTAGAGACTATATTTAAGAGCATTATGGTCCTCCTAGCTGAGGTCTAGGTACTTTTTCAATCAATTTATATTTAATTGTAATGACTGATGAATTATTAGTTTACAACCTGCAAAGTTTATGGTGAATGATAAATGACTCGTACTGGATTTCATATATGTATCACTTATTTAAAAGACAGTACCCAGGAGGTGTCAGTGGTCGAGCGATCATCTCTAATGTAGAGGGTCCTGATTTTGATCCTAGGTCATGCAAATTTGTGGACAGCATTATGTCCGTGGATCGTTCTTATTCTTCCTACATTTTCATTTCATCAGTGCTTTCATAATCATTTCTATTAATCATCCGCTTCATTTAGCTTAATTACCATTGGAACGTTATTTTCTTGTACCCAAGGAAAAATGATTTGTGAATAAATAGGGGAAACCTAAAATTGAGTTTTTATCTATTGTGATTTTCCACGTGGAAGAAGCTTTGACTTCAATCTCCTTTTCTCGCCACCTTGGTAATGCTTTGCATTTTCCATAAACCTCTTCAAAGTAATAGTTAATTTAGATTAAAACCAATCAAGTAGCCTAACAGTTGTTCACCTCAGAATTTTCGTACATTTCTAGGCGAAATATAGTGAATCGGAAATATTGAAATAAAACTGACTTGCGTACAACGGAATAATTTAAGAACGCATTATAATTTAGAATAAACTCCGTGAAAGTGTCGTGAAAGAATTTAAGGAATGTTTAGACATGGTTTGAAGCGTGGGCGACAAATGGCAGCACCAGGTTGGAACGCTATACGAGTGTGCAACTAGTGATGTGAGGCGGAAAATTTTCCGCGGAAAATTTTCCATTTCGGAAAATTTTCCGCTATATTTTTCCGGAAAATTTTCCGTTCTAAAAAAAAATCAGTAATCAAGTAACAATTCCTCAGCAATCATGAAATTGATTGAATTCATGTATAGAAATGTTAAAAACTGAAAGATCGTTTAAAGAATCTGAAAATTTTCATGGCTCAGACAATTTTCAGTACTATGTAGGAACAAGTCAACAATTGTTCATGAATCGAAATATTTCCTGCCTTATATGGAAAAATTGAAGAATTTTTTATGAGTCGGAAAGTTTTCATCATTTCGAAGCAAGAAGTAAAACAACTGTTTTCTGAATCGGAAAGTTTTATTGCTCTGTAGAAACAAGTGGAAAACACTTTTCATAGGCCTGACAAATTTGTATATTATATATAGTGATGTTAGGTGGAAAATTTTCCACTATATTTAACTGCACATAGAGCTACAAAATTTAATTTCAGTAGAGGAAAGTTAGTCAGCAACAAATTATAATTTTCCAATTAGCTTTCGGGAAACGGAAAATTTTGTATTTCAAGTTGGGAAATAAACTTTTACCACAGTTTTTCTCTCTCTACAGAAGAAAATTTTCACCTCACATCAACGATGTAGGAATAAGTGGACTATTCTTTTACGAATCGGAAAATTTTCTGTTTCAAAATTTTCCGGAAAATTTTAATCACTGTACAGGACAGACAATTTTTCGATTCATGGAAAATTGTTCCACTTGTTCCTACATAGTACTGAAAATTATCTAAACCATGAAAATTTTCAGATTCTTTAAACGATCTTTCACTTTCTAACATTTCTATATATGAATTCAATCAATTTTATGAATACTGACGAATTCTTACTTAATCACTGATATTTGTTAAGAACGGAAAATTTTCCGGAAAAATATAGAAGAAAATTTTCCACCTCACATCTCAACTAGGAATAAGTGCAGTATGTTTTCATGAATCGGAAAATTTTCATCACTGTAACAGGACAGACAACTTTTCGATTAATGAAAAATTGTTCCACTAGTTCCTACATCGTACTGAAAATTGTCTAAGCCATGAAAATTTTCAGATTCTTTCAACGATCTTTCACTTTTTAACATTTCTATATATGAATTCAATCAATTTTATGAATACTGACGAATTGTTACTTAATCACTGATATTTGTTAAGAACGGAAAATTTTCCAGAAAAATATAGAAGAAAAATTTCCACCTCACATCTTAACTAGACAACGACGTAGGAGTAAGTGGAGTATGTTTTTATGAATTGGAAAATTTTCCGGAAAATTTTCATTGTACAGGACATACAATTTTTCGATTCATGAAAAATTGTTCCACTAGTTCCTACATCGTACTGAAAATTGTCTGAGCCATGAAAATTTTCAGATTCTTTCAACGATCTTTCACTTTTTAACGTTTCTATATACGAATTCAATCAATTTTATGAATACTGACGAATTGTTACTTGATCACTGATATTTAAGAACTGAAAATTTTCAGGAAAAATATGGAAGAAAATTTTCCACCTCACATCTCGACTAAACAACGATGTAGGAATAAGTGGAGTATGTTTTTATGAATCGGAAAATTTTCATCACTGTGTGCAACAGTATTGTAAAAATGGAGGCGTTAGTGGCATCTTGCTGCAATATAATATAATGCATGCCTAACACTGTGTGAGTGGACTAGGAAGTTTACAAAAATGCGTTCGTTCTGGAACAATGTATCCTTTTAGGGCAAAGTAGGCAATGTACACTCAATTACTGTTCCACCATTGTGCAACATTCCAACCAGTCATTATTCAAAACAACGTTTGTTACAACTTTTAGGATAATCACGCGCAATTTCTCTAAAAATTTACTGCACTTGAAAGATTATTTACCTCGTCCTCTTAGGATATATACAGGGTGGTAGGTAACTCCACCGAAAAACTTTGGTAGGTTATTCCTTATATGAAATGGAAGAAAAAAGTTCTAATTAACATGGGTCGAAAATAGTCTTTCAGTTATAAAACTCCGAATATTCGAAAACTAGTTTCAAAACTGCTGGCTTAGAAACTATAGGATCTATCCCAAGCGGTTTAAGGAACTACACAGGAACTATTATGCGCTCTGTCTAAATATCCATGTTTCAGAATTAATCGGTACCAGCAAACCTTTTTACAGTTCGTTTTGCGGATAACGGAGGATGGTAAAACATGGATATTTAGAGCGCATACTAGTTCCTGTGTAACTCCGTAAACCGCTTGGGATAGGCCCTATAGTTTCTAAATCAGTGTGTTTTAAAACTTGATTTTTCGAATTTTCGGAGTTTTATAACTGAAAGGAGACTATTTTTGACCCATGTTTATTAGAACTTTTTTCTTCCATTTCATATAAGGAATCACCTCCGAAAGTTTTTCGGTGGAGTTACCTACCGTGTATATATATTAGTTTTATTTTAGCTTTCTTACTCACGCCACTGGTAGTTTCAATAAAATCTTTGTCTTCGGTGGAATTTTGGGATAATTATTGGCTACCTAATTGTGAGCCGTAAATTTCAAGGAACGAACACAGTTGATTCCAGAAACTTTCCCCTGCGGTTTCCTATACGCGGGAGGTGAAAAATAGTACTGGGTATATACTAGTAACTCATTGCCACATTAGAACTTAACTTCGGGGAAGTTTTCCTCTCGGACCACCCGTTGAAATCGTAATTGCCGACAAATAATATAAAATGTCCAGCAAGGTATATTCTTTTAATTATTTTGGATTAAAGTGAAATGAACGGATATGAAAAATACTTAACTGTAGTCTTTATCGGAGGAAAGTTATCTCATGTGCGAGCTTGGGGACCATTCTATTTTGGTTTTCAGGTGCGATGAAGCACTTCATTTCCTTCGACTCTGGAAATACTAGTTTAGGAACATCTTTGTGGGAAGGGATTTTATGTCGAATTATCAATGAGTTGCCCAAATCAGAAAACGAGAAGTTTAATATATAATTTATTTGCTACTGGACGAAGAACTAACACTTCTGCTATTATCGAGTTACTGAGAGGTGGCCTCTGACAGATAGCTGCACATGTTGTAAACAAAACGAGAGGGAGAATTGTTCACCAATCACAGCACTATTTTCTCACGCTGTTTCTAGGCAACTAAGGTCACTGACCGCGCTGTTGCCGGTAGTTGAGACTACTTGTTAAACGTCTTATGTTTGTCGCCAGAGCTGCTGTCTCTCTTGCGGAGCCTCTGGCAACAACGCCTCCAATACTCCGAGCTTTACCCAACTGTAAGAAACCACCTTTCTTTGCGCACACAGTAGTGTAGAATTAAAAGTGATTTTTTTGCCTTTTTGAATCTTCTACGATGCAGGAGACAAACCTACTTCAATCGATGGAGGTGCAATGTATGGTTTGTCATTAAAATGCATTGCTCATACAACTATTTCTTTTAATAAAGATTTTAAAATTTGTTTAATGTTAAAGTAGTGTGTATACTGTTCTCGCTATGTAAATTTTATTTATTTTTTTCAGATTCCTTCTAAGCAAAGATGGCGTTGAATATAGGACCCAATTTTCAGACCAATAAACAACTCTTGGACCGCTACATGCGGATTCCACAGCCTGAAGATAAGGTGCAGGCGATGTACGTATGGATTGACGGTACAGGAGAGAATGTTCGTGCAAAGACCAGAACTTTGAACTTTATTCCAAAAACTCCAGAAGGTAGGTGAAAAATATGGCAATGAAAAGTGGGTTTGTGCACGTTGTGATTGACATATCACAAAATAGTGTAAATTTGGCAGAGAATTGTAATGCATGGCTGTTCTTAATTTGTGCAAATGAACTGCCAGGTATCACAAAATAATTACGAAAACTAAAATAACATAGTTTAGAAATTGTTCCACTTTTTAGCACCGAGGCAATGCGAGGCATGGACCTATAGTTTAATATAGGATCCAAATAGCATGAGCTCGTACAGTCAGCGGCAAAAATTCTTTCCATTTAGTAAAAATTTATTTTGGGAATAACTGTGGTGTGGCTGGAACGTACAGAAAGTTAAATTTTTAACTTACTGAAAACTGTACTCAAATTGTCCCTCCACTCAGAAGCTTTTTTTACTAAGCTAGTTTAATCAAACTGAAAGAAATTTTGTCGCTGACTGTTCAAGGATCGGTATCATTGCCATGCCAGAGACGCGAATTCTAACCATTTAGTCACGAGAGAACTCATGAGCCCGTGTTTGACATCAACAACGCTTTGGACATACTGAGCGTCTTCCCAGGTGGCGGAAAGAGTGCAACCATACGTGTATTGGATAAAGAATATTATATACCCATCATTTGAGATCAAGCTGCGATGACCATACGAAAAGCGAAGATTCTTGCTTTTTTTTGCTATTAAAGGGGGCAATTACTATGAATAGTACGAAAGTAAATAAGGGACATTTATTCGAACTTTATTTTCTTTAACTGTACTTTCGTAGGATCAGAGCATTTTTATAATATCCCTTGTACGGGCATTTTGCCCTTGGGCACGCACTTAACATATCTGTTCATAAAAGCGGGCCAAGGAGCTCGCTTTGGGAAATGAATAGCTTCAATTAGAAATATTTTAAGACTTTGTGGTATCCTCAAAGAAATTGCGACTTTGTTCATCAATTACCCAGGAGTGATAGACAAAATTATTATATGTATTTTCCAGATTTATTTTAAATGAATGCAATTCTTTATGCGTTCCAACCACAAGCTTCAATTTGTAATTGTCAGATGACATTAAGACAAACGGAACTGGGTGGTTGGACTTGTTCCTGAGCCTTCTTGTACTCTTAATTTTCCACCTTTAAACTTTGTTGATTGTGCCAAGCAGTGGCGTAGGGAAGGGGGGGCCCGGAGGGGCCGGCCCCCCCCCAAAGAGGTCCGACAATGTACTTTGGTAGTTTGATGTTTGTAATTTTTTATATATTTTTATGTTCATATATTTTTTTGTTTGCAATTTTTCTATATGTACATATAACAGCACTTGGCCCCCCCCCCCAAACACACATCCTGGCTACGCTACTGGTGCCAAGTGATTCCTTGAGTTGAATAGCCCAGTGACAAGACAGGTGGTGTTGCCAAGTAAATGACCGCAGTTAGTTCCTGGGTTCAATGAGCTACTTTGTGTTCAAGTATACTCTCTAGACATAATGTCGCCGTGAGACATCAAGGGTAAAAATACCTCGCAAGTCTCCCACAAAACCGAATTAAATATAAATTATGCGCATTAAGTGAATCTACTTCAAATATTAGTCACAACATGGCATAATCAATTATATATTACTATTAAGAAACTTAAAACACTTTATATTTATATATATTTCTAAGGAAGTAATTTGCGATACAAGTAGTCTGTGCACTACATACCCACTTGACTAAGAATATCTTCTTTTCTCTGTTGAATCAAATGTTAACAGAACTTTCTTTCTACATATATTTTTGTTTTTATTATTCCGTCAACTACTGTCTGTTTCAAATGACAGGTTAAAGGAGCAGTAGAAAATTGTTTTTGAAATAACATGTTTGATATTGCAAGGATCCGACGACGAAAAATTGATAAAAAAATGTCCACGGTGTTACACAACGGCACAATGCTTTCAGAAGCTTGAAATCTCTCTGACTAGTAGCAGAAATTCTGAGAATTCTGCAACTTTTCTAGAAATTTCAAATTCCCTGACTCGTGCAGGGTAAATCGCTCACCTCGCAACCATGTATTGCAAGTAATACAAATTTCTTCATAAGAAAGAGTAACCAAAAGCTTCCTTTAGTTTATTTTTAACGCTGATTCTTGTTTTTCTCATTTCATTTTATTTCGTCCTTACCTAATTTTTTCATTTCTGATCTCGAAGGGGGGGGGGGTCCGGACCCCCGGACTTCCCCCCTTGGCTACGTGCCTGGATACATTAAGGTCACTCTCCATTCTAAAAATTCTTTTAACTGGATAATATGACATTTTTTTTTAGTTCTTTTCCAAATTCTTTTACATTGTTTCTTTACACTCTTCTCTCCCGATAATGATATATAAAATGAATTGAAATACTTGTTTTACGTCTCACGGTTATACCATGTAGGATAAAGGAGACGGTGATGAGAAATGAAGGAATGAAGTGGGAGGAAACAGGAGAACCTCGAGAAAATCCACGCACAGGTTTGTCCACCGCAAAATTCACTTGGCGTGAGCGGGTGTCGAACCAGGGACCCCACGTACCAGATGTGAACGCTCTACCATTCAGCCACCGCGAACATAATGCATAATCTGGGTACAGCCGTGGTGCAGACTAATTTTATGGATTGGCCCAACCCTTGTGTTTATATTAGTACATAATGATTTGCTGTTGAGTATTATGTACAGAATGTGCAAGTTGGTGAAAAAAAAATATCTACAGTTCTCAAGATACTCAAGGTGCTTCTTTCCGTGGAGGGTTTTTTCGTACATAATTTGCAGCGAAGTTTAAAATTGGAAGTAAGATCTTTGCCAAGATAGGATCTCGTTTCGTGGGCGTTGATTAGAGTGCCAGAATATAATCTCAAGTTATGAAGCGATAACAGGCACTTGATACGTGCGTGCACTTTGATATTAGAAGCATGACAACATCAGTCATTATTCAGTGTATGAACAATGTTTCAACACAAGAACTTGTAGATTTTTCTGATAAGATACGTAGTGTAATTAATAACAAACAGAAAATATCTCGATTGAATTAATCATTAAAAAAAGAATTTTTTTAAAATTAAAACTATTTGTCATATTGGATTGCTTTTTATTTTTATTAGTACTTGATTGTAAGAGAAGCTAATTTTATTAGGAGGTAGAAGCATACGTCGTACATGGTTATGTGGCAATTTCATGTACACTATTGCTGCTATGCGTGGTTTCAGCATACAAGTTTGTATGATTTTCAATTATGTTTATCAGTTTCTTTCAGATAACATCGGTTCATCTGAAAGCACCTCTTTAATATTACTATGTACAAAGAGTAATTGGTTTTCGCATTTCTCTAGATTCTTGTTCCAGAATTATACCCTGTATGCTGTAAGCCAGATGCAAGTCAAGGACTAGAAATGAATTGTAGTATTAAATATAGCGGGGGTGGAGGGAGGAGGGCTGGAAAACTCCAGGAGCACGAACAGTTTTAAGCTTCCGAGGTTTGAATAGAACCAGCTCCCTACCACTGAATCACTTCTATGTTAAGTACGCTTTCGAATTCCTTCGTGCTTATCTCTTTAAATGGAGTATGTAAGATTGTAAGATAGTAATGAGGAAAAAACTGAAAGACTACTGGTTTTATTATAAGAAAACATTCTTTATGAAAACTAGGAAACACTGTTCTTCCTTAACGGGCTTGTGCTGTGTAGGCGTATCTTCAAGAGCTGTAAAATATTTGTGCTTTAAAGAAACACGTCAAAATCTGGACCACCATGCAATACACTGTTTAACCAGATGTTTGTAATAAATTGTCAAGGTTTCAGTACTTTGTAGAGTAGCCAGGAAATCCAATTAAATTGTGATTTGTCATCTTTAATGCGCGGTCTTGTATGATACAACCTGAATGCTTTAATTTTAAACACATTTGCATGTAAAGATACACGAAACTTGTACTCTTCATATATCTATAGAATGTGTTTCATTATAAAATGAGACTGTAATTAATGTTGATTAAAATAGGCAATACTGTATTGTATAATTGAATGATACAATCTGTCAAAGCATTAAAAATTTCGACTACGGCGGAGCCACTTTTTGCACCTTTAGTATTACGAAAGCTAAGATAATTGATCACTCTGGCAGAATACATTGATAAAAGGAACTCATAGCCAGGTATAAACTTTGTTGGGAGACTTTCGAGCACGGCAACAATCCAATATTATTGATTGGATAACAGCCAAGGGATCATTCTTAAAATATTTGTCCACTCTTTCAACCATTTTAACAGGACACTTGTTGCTGTATCTTCACAAACTTTCTTGATGCAATAGTTTGCTCCATTTCACTCTTTTGGCTTTATTCCAGTGAAACATCTGGGGTGGAGGCCAAAGACTAGGTTCAAACTCAGCATTTGTCTAATCTATCAAGTATGTAGTTTCTCATGTACAACCACGTGTTTGAGGCAAAGTTGGGCTTTTTTTTTTTTTTTTTTCAGTGGATCGTGCACATTTTGTATGATACTACGATTCTTACTATTTAGTCTTATTGTGGTCATTGTAACAGCTACATGGCAAGCAATCATTTGTAATATGTAGTACGAGGACATTCGAGTACGGTTCATGTGAAATGAGAATGTAACAAAAATATCAAAGGATCTATCTAGATACTAGCACGTTATTTCGATAATTATATAAGATAGAAAAGTAGGTTAATTCATATTTGTACACATCTTTGTTAGTCGAAAGGGTTAATTTTAGATTTCTACAACTATTCAAACCAAATATTTTGAAGTAAGCTGTCCTGCGTCTGTAGTATACACGTACTAATGGC
>NW_027657108.1:0-12500 GCF_964235325.1 Thermobia domestica | reverse complement strand
GAGGCGATCGCCCCCCCAGAAGAGGAAACTTTATTTTATATATATAAATAAAACCCCTCCCAAAGTTTGGAGCCCTTAAAAGTAGCAGTATGACAAACCAACGCCCCCCCTCAGAAGTCGGTCCTGGACCGGCCCCTGATATGAATACGTATTATATTGCAAGATTTTAAGGTAGGACCAGTAATGATCAGTAGATGTCTGTGCGTACCTCCTATCTTTTAAATGTATTTTGTATAGAGCAGGGGTAAAAGTGGATCTGAAAAGGTACAAGGACTGTAGATAGCGGCATGACGTCACGCCGTGTCCCTGCCTATCTTTGCCAATTTTAATTTTGTAGGAACTAGGGAGGGGGGAGGGACGCCGTACATATTTTGGGAGGTAGGGAGACTGGGTGCCCCTGCGTTCTTTCGTACTTTTACCCCTGGTATAGAGCGATAATATTCAAAATAATTAAATGAAATTCATGAGATATTCAAAGTTGTCCAAACACAAATTGAGTAAATAATTAGAATAAACCGTGCAGTTCTAGCACATTCTTTTTCGTTGTTCCATTATTAGAAGCTGGAGCATGTTTATAAAAGTTAAATTGTGGTAAGTGCTTTCAACAACAAGGAAACCAAACTTCATCTAGGTTGAAAATTTGATCGAGATCGGTCAGGTGGTTCAAAAGTGAAGTCATATACACTCACTTTCATTTTATTTATTTATTTATTTTTTTTTTTTTTACATATATGTCCGCCTCTTCCTCTCCCCAACGTTGCACCGTCAAAGTTAAATGATAAAAATTATTCCAAGCCCGAACGTCATCTGTGTTGAAAAGTTTGAGATTGATTGGGTGGTCAAGAGTTGTTTTATTTATTTTTATGGATTTCTCCCCTGCCCCCTCTCTTCACTAAGTTCTACAGTTAAAAAGTGAAATGATAAAAACCACCTCATATCTGAACCTCATCTATGTTGAAAATTTGGTTAAGATCGGTCGGGTGGTTTAAACGTGATGAAGTCAGACAGTAACTTTTATTTTTTTTTTCACATATGTCCCCCTTCCCCTCCCCTACATTGTGCCGTCAAAGTAAAATGATGAAAACATCCCAGTCCCGAACTTCATCTACATTGAAAATTTGATAAAGATCGGTAGGGTGGTTCGAGTTGTTTTATTTATTTTTTATGTCCTCCTCCATCCGTCAAAGTAAATAGCTAAAAACACTCCTAGGCCGTAACCGCATCTACGTTGAAAATTTGATCGAGATCGGTCGGGTGGTTTAAGAGATTGAGTCACAAACATAGTCACTTTCAATTTTATAATCTAGATTGGTCACTATTAGTCGAGTTGACCCTCTGCTAAGGACTTAACTTCTCGCCTTTTCTTAACTCTCATTCATTGTCATACTAAACTATTAATCGAATCAAAACAATAATAAAAAAAAAAAAAGTGAAAATGAAAAGTTGTGTACGTGAAAATGCCGCTGATTGACATTGGAATGCATGGCAATTTCGTTGTCAAGGCAACTATAAGGAAAACTTCTCAACAAATAATGGAAGGAGGCTATTCAGGTGTCAGTATGAAGAATAACTCCTGTCCACTTGCAATTTCTTCTTTAACCTTGAGTTTTAGCACTTTACATGTCAGGTTACTATGAAATGCTGTCCTTTTTAAACGGATTAGCTTTAATATATTTAAGAGAATTTAACAAGCATAAATAATATTGGTTCAGTTCCGAAGTTCGCACTGCTACGGAATGATTAAAAACAGGTCGGACTTGTTACGTACGAGATACGCCCTTAATCTTTTGGTGGCATTTATTTATTCGACGTTCTATAATTGATGTAATTGAACGATTTATCCTTGGCTTCAAGAGAAATGACTTGAAATATTTCCAGCATTCGAATAGACTTGGGAGGCGATTTAATTACAAGCCTATTAGTTGAAATAAGTTCTTCGCAGCGTAAGAAAAACTTGATCGAAAATATTGATATTTGATTCTCCTGTATTTGAAGTTCGAAATTATGGCAGCATTAAAGAGGCTTTGTGGTGGACACCGCGTAATCATTTGTGTGTGTGTGTGTGTGTGTGTGTGTGTGTGTGTGTGTGTGTGTGTGTGTGTGTGTGTGTATGTATTAGTTTCCTGAAACTTCCTCTTCCTAGTCAACCTACTGTTTTAGTATCATTAATGTGCGCAAAATCTAGGTTCTAAACAGCGTGTACAATGACTATAGCCATACATTTCAAAATAATAAATGGAAGAGAATAGGAAATAAATATTACCTAACAATTGAAATATGCCAATTAGCTCAAATTAAACTCGAAGCTGTAAAAGACGTATGTACACTCATATCCAAAATTATTCTCATATCTAGGTCGTCTTTTAAGAATATAATTTGATAATGATTTTGCAGGGTACTTTTAATACTGATACTATGTGTATAATCGGGAAATGTATATTTGTGGTAAATTTCATAGGAAAAGAATTATAAATACAAAAATTAGTGAGTAAAACAAAATGTTGCTAAATGGACAAGAAAGTTTTATTTTCGTTTTATTGTTCTTATTTATTGCTCTTTTGACATGAAATTTGCCACATACATGTCTGCCGATTATACACATACTAACATTGTAAGAAATACCAAGCGAATTAATTATAAAATTATATTCCTACATCAACATATTTATAGACATGCGACAGTATTTTTGAATATTTTTGTACCTAAATCTTTACGAGAATTAAGAATGAATAAAAATAGTTTAGAAGCAGTCTTATTATTCTTAAGCGAATTTTTGATATCTTGTTTGCGTCCTAGGTAACTTGAAAAAAAAAAAAAAAAAAAAACAGTTAAAATAACTTTGCTCTTTCTATACTTTACAAAACTCAGATAAACATTGTTCTTATCTGCCAAAACATTTTCATTTTTACTAGCTGAAGCTCCGCTCTCTACACAGCGCTTCATTCGCATATGAGCATAAATCTCCTTATCATTCCTCACATTTGTACATGTCCCTATACAGACACAAATGAAAAACGTATTGATTAAAAAAAGGGGGGGTATCATAAAGGGGAGATTTTTTCGATTATTTTTTCTTAATATCTCGTAGTATTTGCGATTTGAGCCTACTTCCGGTTGGTTTCTAATTCAGGTTTGATCAATGTTTTTTTTTCTTGCATGCAGTATGTAATATGCAAATACATTACATACACAATTACAATGTCAGTTATATATATATGGTGTTCATTGGGCGAAACACTCCAAAAAGAGATGCATCTTAGACTGGAGAAATTGTTATCCTTCCTTTTCCATTATTATTTAGCCATGAAACAAACGCCTGAGATATATACAACCCCTATATACAACAATGTGGTGTTGGAATGTATAATGCGTAGGATGTAATGCTTTAGCATTTATTGCTATTGTAGGATTTTAATATATAGATAGTATTTGTATGATACCTTTATTTCCAAGAAAGTAAAACTTTATAACTTTTTAAATGAAGAATACACTATTGTCTCGTTTAGTGTTTTTGGACAGTTTGCTCAAAATTCAGTGTAAATACGAAGCAATACTAACGAGAAAAATAATAAATAAATTTGTATATAGGTAGGTTTCCTTGCTGCTGACCTTTATTATTAAAAGATGGGGAATAAATTATCTCCGTCGCCTGGTGTACGGAACAATTTTGCTTTCTCTGCCGGTACACACACACAAAAAAAAGTTCAGTCTTTCACACGAAAATTGGCAATATGTATTTGATTCTATATACTATTACCAACTGAATAGTTTTTCTCACTGGAAGAATAGAATTTAATGAAGGCTATTTTTATAGCTTTACGTGTGGTTGTTTGTGACATACTTCATGCATTATTAGCAATCTTTTGATGGGCCGAGCGATTGAAGATGGTGGTGGAAGTTCGACATACCCTTCACCTCTTTTTTTTTTTTATGTCAAATGTTAAGAAACTCAGATAAAAATGTTCAATTATATCATATTAAAGGTCGAAATACAAAATTTTCAGTAACTTATAAACTTAGATTCCGAGATATCGACATCTTGAAGGACACTGTAGTCTAGTGGTTATAGTGTTGAACTCATGTCCGCGTGGTTCCGGGTTTGATTCCCGGTCGATGCTTCCCTTTTTTTGGTGTGAGGCAAACTGTGACCACGAGCGAGGTCTTGATGCGCCTGTTAGAAACAGGGCGTCGCAGCGTGCCACTACGTGCTCGCCGCTAGGCTGGACATAGGCCTAGTTCAGTCGGTCGCTAGCAGATGGCGCTGGAGCAGGCTTAGGTTCACGAATGGGCTGTTGCGCCAAGTGGTTAGGCTTAAGATATGGACATTTGAAGACAGTATAACGGCAAGCCCCTTAACTTTTCTTAACAGCGCTTAAACATGTCTTTTATAATAATAATAATAATAATAATAATATAATTATTATTTATTTATTTATTTATTATGGATGATAGACCACAGCCAAAGCCATAATGATCATATATACAATTATGTACAATAAAATGTTACAAGAAAAATACAAGCAAAACAAAGAGCAATGAAAATACATGAAGTCATCACGACCAAATACAGAAAAAAGTAAATATTTCTTTTTTACACCAGTTGAATACAAACTAAATTATAAGATAAAATTACAAACATTTCCTCAATTCAGTAAAGATTCAATTAAACAGGATGTATTACTAAGAATTTACATATGTTGATCATAAAAAATAAACAAATTAGAAAAATATTATTTACAAAACACATGGACAAATATAGGTAAAAGAAAGAGAATGAAAATTCAATAGACAATATACAAACTAAGGTTGAATTTTGTATATTAATTAAATAAAACAATCCAAAAACTGTCTTCTAAGCATTGTAAAATTCGAATCAAAGAAATCAATTTTAAGTTACTTTTTATTTATGTTGTCAACGCAAATAAATAATGGAGAACTAATTTACTATTACACAATATAGAACGGTAAACCCTAGATTTATACGGGGGAACTTTAATATACAAATATTCAATTAAGTTCAGTCTAGCATGTATTATGTCATGAATAAATTTAATTTGCCTTAAATTACGCCGAACTTCAAGTAAATCCAGTTTAGCAAGAATCTCCATATTAGTTAGATCGTATAATTTAAATTTATATTTTAACCAAGCCAAGAAGGAAATCTGGACTGACTCCAGAACTTGAGTAATACTAGTAAGATTACGGTTCCAGATTAAACTAGCAAATTCCAAGTGGAATCGAACATATGCACAATATAAGATTTTGCATGTTGCAAGTCTTGAAAATCTCTAGCAATCCATTTGATGAGTCCCAGATTCCTTCTAGCCTTGGAAATCATGGTAGAAACATGATCAAATAGTAATTTAGAATCCATCACCTAAGTCTTTGTTGATTGAAACAGGTTGAATTGTATGCTGATTTATTGAGTATGAAAAATACGATATATTAGTTTTCCTGGAGAACGATATACTTTTTTTGTTCATGTTCAAGGGAAGTAAATTTTGTACAGACCATTGATAAACTGAGTTAATATCGGCTTGTAATTTAAGGTGATCCTGATTACTTGCTATTTCTGAAAATATCTTCAGATCATCAGCGTACAGTAAAAAAAGACACTTCAAATAATTACCAATATCATTCACATATATTAAAAATAATAATGGACCCAAGTTGGATCCTTGAGGAACACCCGAAGAAATCTTGTACACAGATGACTTACAACCCATATATCTAACTACAAATTTACGATCAGACAAGTAGGAAGCGAACCAATGTATCAAGGATGTAGGAATTTCAAAGGAATGAAGTTTGTTAAGAAGCATATGAGATATTTTATCAAAGGCTTTAGCAAAGTCAAAATAGATAGTATCAACTTGACCACGATTATGCACAACAGGAGAAATCAGTCAAAAATTTATTCAAATTTAGTTCAGTTGATTTACCCTTCAAAAAACCACTGTTCAGGTATAATAGAATGTTCAACGGAACTATAAAGATAATTGTAAATAAGCTGATCAAAAATTTTTGGTATTACATCAAGAATAGAAATAGGTCTATAATCAGTTACGAACCTTCAATCAGTTTTCGGAATTGGAGTTACAACAACAGTTTTCCATACATTAGGATAGAAATGAGATGCTAAACTCCAATTAAACAATGTCAAAATTGGTGCAATTATTTCAGATATACCTTTAATTATAAAAATCGGAATTAGATCAAGACCTACAGAAGCTTTAACATTTAAATATTTAATAACATCAATTATCTGTTTAGTGGAAAAGAATATTTGATCACTACAAAATTGACTGGCCATAAAAGTAGCATTATCATCATTCACATTAATATCATCTTTGATAAACAGCTGCAAATTGTTTGGCCATAGCTTCAGATATCAGTTGAGGATCAGAGAAATTCGTCGTCAACTAATATTGCCTTATGTCCATCTTTAGCATTTATTTTATTATTCGTATACTTCCAAAATCTTTTAGGATTATTTTTTAAACTATTCTCAATCTTATAATATTCAGTTTTATCAATAGTAAGTTGCTTCTTAAAATCAGAACGAAATTTAGAGAATACATTATAATCTTAAAGATTGGGTTCTTTTATACTTCTTATGAGCATTATTCTTTTTTTAAGCAAGTAAATTAAATTAATACCATCTCGGATATTTAGAAATTGATTTGGTTACTAAAGGAACATTATTCCTAATTGCATTCAATATAACATCATTAATATTTTGAGCAGCAAGATCAATATCTGGATTCGACAAAATATTGGTCCAGGGAAACCCTTGGATTTCTTTATATAAAGAAAGATAATCTCCCTTTTGATATAACAAAAAGCTATCACTTAGTTATCTCCTGTATTAGAGATAATAATTTAACAGTAATCTCAATCGGATCATGATACTGATCAGGCGGAACCAAAGATACTACTGAATAATTAGATTGAGCATAAGTGTTGTACAAAATTAAATCAAGACCAGATGTCCCTGAAACAACGTTCAAATTCATATCATCTAAAAAATTAAATAAAATTTTAGCCTTGGTTTTCGAATA
Source organism: Thermobia domestica (assembly GCF_964235325.1). Lineage (NCBI taxonomy): Eukaryota > Metazoa > Arthropoda > Insecta > Zygentoma > Lepismatidae > Thermobia > Thermobia domestica. Next base: position 5,439 of record NW_027657108.1, on the reverse strand, counting down.
TAGTTTATATCATTTGAAAGATTTCTATTAGTCCAGTCAACTTTGGATATATTAAAATCACTAATTCATAGTCCAAAAAGTTCACTTTGGAAACAATATAATTAAGATAATTCGTAAAACTTGTAACTGAATAAGTTGGATGAAAATGACAGCATGCCACTAATATTTTTTTTCCATTAGACGTATGAATCTCAATCCAAACACACTCAATTTCAGATTCCAAGTCAAATCTCCTTTGACAATTTATATTTGTTTTAACTGCTGGCAAAACACCACCACCTCTGCTACACTGATCAGTAGTATAACCCCTATCGGAGCGAAAACATAAGTTTCAGGAAAATAGTCATCAGTATGTTGTTTAGAATTAAACCAGGACTCATTTACAGCAATAATATCAAAAGAGCAGTCGGCAACAGAAGAAAAGAATATATTACTTTTTGTTCTAAGTCCTCGAACATTTTGATACAAAATATGGACTTCCATATTGAACTAGTTGTTATTAACATTATTAATTTGATTTAAAGAATTAGTTGTTAAGTTTGCCATAAAATGGACCAATTAATATGCCACTGGACCAAATCATAGGATCATTAATAATCCCAAAGTCAGATTCAAACACTTCAACATGAAAAGAGGCATAAGTATCGTAGTTAGTTTTTAATCTAGTACATTTGACATAGGTTACATTTCTATCATTCACAGTAGACTCAACATCACTTTCTTTTACTGATGGATCAAATCTAGTAACAAATAATGCCCTTTTTCTACTTTTAGCAACCAAATCAATTTTATCAGAACCACTACCAGAAGTTAACTTACGTTAATTTTTATGTACTAAAATTCCCTCTATTATCTCTCTTGATCTTTTGTTCTCTAATCTCCTTTTATTACGTGAAATAACTTCAAACCCATTGATCTTTGTTCGCATCAAACTCAACTTCTTCCTGATTAGAGTCTACAAATTGTATATTCTCATTTGTAGTTAATTCAGGGAAATGATCAGGATCACTTATATCTACAACCTTAGGATTTTTACGAGAAGATTCAACTGATACATTCCTCAAACAATTACAGGATTTATTCACAAGTAATTCATTAAGTTTTTCATTTTGAGACCTTAATTGCACTATTTCCTCTTTCAAACTTTCAAATTCCCTTAGAAATATTCTCTTCAGATCATTCAGTTTCTCAAATTTTTTTTCTAGAGAATCTTCAAAATTTGACTTTTCAAAATCTCCAGTTACCATGTTTGAGATTTCAGAAACCCTTTCGCCATAATAATAATAATAATAATAATAATAATAATAATAATAATAATAATAATAATAATAATAATAATAGTAATAATAATAATAGTAATAGTAATAATAATAATAGTAATAATAATAATAGTAATAATAATAATAATAATAATAATAATAATAATAATAATAATAATAATAATAATAATAATAATAATAATATTTTAAATGAGCAGTTTTAAGTAATGAATTTCAATTATCTTAATCCACCATCCCGCCTAACGTCGAATTTCCAGGAATCATTTCTTGTGCCTTGCGTTCATCGGTCACAACTTTTCTAGGCATTATACGAAAAATATGAAAGTTATTTGTTTCCGTACATGGTGTAGGATAACTACCCCTCCGTATATAGTGACTTATATACTAAGTACTGAAAGGAATGTGGTGGGCGGTTTACAAATATCCACTGAACTTTAAACAAATTTCGTATTAGTTAATGCGATGATATATCAGGCAGGTCTGTTCTATTTTACGCACGGAAGTTTTGAGTTATTATGTTGGGGGAAATGCGTAGTTGACAGGCGTCACACGTGTCTGTATCGAGAAAATATTCACTCAGGTGCCTCTGACGCGACAGAATGCTGGAGGAGGAAACAAACCTTTTATTATAGTAATGGCTTGTAATCATCATACTAATGAGTTCCATGTGAAGGTCAAGGGAACGGGTTTAACGAAAAAAAATCAATTGTACAAAGAAAAAATAGACGTAAAAAATATGCAGATCATAAGATAATGAGTTTTCGTGTCCTTAACGTCTATGCAGAAGTGACAACATACATGCTCAATTACGTATACTTTAATTAGTTACAGCGTGAAAAGCTGCGTTTCAAGTGTTAGTGTATCGCAATTCATTTTTACTTGATGCCTTTTAAACTTTTTATAAACCGTAAAAGTGTTCTCTCTAAAGTGAGATAAAATATTTATATCTTGTGTGTATGCATGGAAACAAGATTAGTTTGCAAGGATGTCATGAATTGTGCATGTAAATTAATATTGTTTCGATTTATCTATGCTAATTGCATAATATAATAAAATCTACTATTCGGAACTTCATTTGTTTGAGCATACAGCCCCGTAAGAGGTTTTTCAATATCTGTATAAGAAACCAACGTGCGGTGACGAAACCTCCCAGTATTTATGGATGTAACCAGGGCCGTAACTTGTGGGGAGAAGGGGGCAACTGCCTCCCAGGAAGCTCCTTGCCGTTCGAGGGGGGCTCGACAAAATTTTCTTACTCCATATCAGTGGTGGCTAATATTAGTGTTGCAGCGTTGCGCAACGACCAAAGTATTTCAAGAAAAAAAAATATATCAATAGTAGTAAAGAAAAGAAAAATACTTTTTAATACTCGCATATATACACTTTAAATAACAATTTTTTTTTTTTTTTTTACTTCTGTGACTTCCGTTAATCCGTTTTAAAAAGCAAAAAATAATCCGTCACAGAGTCCCTAATTTATATTGTGTTGCAGCGAGCATACAACGACCAGATTCCTTCAGCGCGGCAATTGGAACGAATGTTAAGTCTCCTTTCCCCTATCTCAGAAGTTAAAGGGACTGGTCGTTACAGTGCTTCTGCAACACATCACGGTTTCCAGTGAACGAGAAGGTTTTTCGCGCTAAATAAGATTTCTGAATTTTATTTCACTAGCAATTAATAAATGAAATTTGTTTTTTATGTATTCATATTTTTAAATCACAGGACCATACTGAAGCAAATCAATATGACAATTAAAAAAAAGTGATTGCAGAATTACAAAATAAGAAAGAAAATATCTAGTAGAGCAGAAAACAAATGAAAGTAGACCCGCATTTACAAATTAATTCTTAGCTTATATTGATAATGAAGGATTCTTCCACAGTAATTGTGATTCAAATATTAATAAGTTAGTATGTAGAATCGGCCCCCTCCCTCTGTGGATAGCCTATTTTAGTATATACATATTTCTTTTACAAAATAAGTATATTTTATACTCTTGATAAAACTCTATGATGGGAACGCCACATTGAGTTTGGGACTAGCTAGCAATGCTCAGGGCGTAGCCACGAGGAAGGGGGTCCACCGGCTCCGGACCTCCCAAAAATTTCGAAACTTTACTAATATTTGTAGACTTTCTTAATAAACTATACTTGTTTAATAGAGAAACGATTGATGTAGGTCAAATATTTTATTTTACGCCTCATCACGATTTAATTTCTTGCTTTGGAATCTGGAAGCTTGGGATTCTAATGCAAGGAGCCGGGCATCCTGTTTTTCTCGATTTCACCACAGGAATGTCGAGATACATTTTAAATGTAGGACTAACGATCTACGTACTTTCACCATTTTTACCGGACAAACATTTCGAGCATTTACATGCAGAATAAAGAGTATTGTACTGCCATGGATAGTAATTTATATTTATGAGAAATGCAATTACCTGAAAATTCTTAACGAAACCAATGCATGCCAATGAAGCAATCATGAAGCAATTACCATTTTACTTCAATCTTTTCAACTTTTTCAAGTTTCTTTTATTGTATGAGCCAGAGATGAATTTTAGGAGAGCAAGGGATTTCCCTTTCGCAATTAATTTAAACTGTGTGTAGTAAATAATCGCCAGTTCATAGTGAATCCAGATTTAAGAATCACAGTAATTTTTCTTCTGTATTTTTTTTAAAGTCTATTGTACTATATTCAGGAGAAGCATGTATAATAATCAGGGCCGGCGCGAGGGGGGGTCGAGCCGTGCCACCGCCCAGGGCGGCAAGTCCATTGGGCGGCAAAATTTGAAAAAGAAAAGAATACTATCAAAATATAATGCTTCGTAATAGGCCCACAAATGGAAACATAAAACCGTATTCACCTGAGAATGTAATTGAACTTACTTCACTCACATTCAGGAAATTACTTACTCAGGAAATTCACAGCATTCCCCCTCATTTTCATTTATCGAACTACCAGCCACAGGTATCTCGTTCAATATTTCCCTTGCAGCGGCGAAGATTTTCAGCTAGGGTGGATAATAGTTTCAAGGTGTTTATATATATATATATATATATTTATATATATATATATTTATATATATATATATATTTATATATATATATATATTTATATATATATAATATATATATATATATATATTTTATATATATATATATATATATATATATATATATATATATATATTATATATATTATATATTATATTATATATATATATATATATATATATATATATATATATATATATATATATATATATATATATATATATATATATATATATATATATATATATAAATACATATAAATATATATATATATATATATATATATATATAAATACATATAAATATATATATATATATATATATATATATATAAATACATATAAATACATATAAATATATATATATATATATATATATATAAATACATATAAATATATATATATATATATATATATATATTTATATATATATATATATATATATTTATATATATATATATATATATATATTTATATATATATATATATATATATTTATATATATATATATATATATATATATATATATATATATATTTATATATATTTATATATATATATATTTATATGTATTTATATATATATATATTTATATGTATGCAAAAGGTACACTTCCACTTGAGACAGGGCGTTTAGCCTACAGCGTCTAGAGACATTTAGGTTCTAGCAGCGAGTTTTTAATGAATTTACAAATTGGTTGAAAACTCGTTGGTTTCGTACCGGTAACAGACACCGCTGGCCTAGGACCGACAGAAGTACTATTAATTAACATTAAAGGAAATGAACATTCCTATCGAAGACATGAGGGGCCAAGGATATGACAATGGTCCCAATATGAAAGGCAAACATTCAGGTATTCAGAAGAGAATTTTAGAAATATATTCCCGAACCTTCTATGTTCCTTGCAGTAGTCATTCATTAAACCTTGTCGTTAACGATGCAGCCACAACACCTCAGTACGCCGTTTGTTTTTGTATAGTTCAACGTTGGGCCATATTAAAGGAACATATTAGCAGTCTCATTTTAAAACCATTAAGTACGACAAGGAGGGAGAGCCGAATTGATGCTCTGACTCAACTTACGTGTTAGATATCAAATAGGGGA